>NC_083772.1:19127762-19335262 GCF_963514075.1 Conger conger
GTGTGTGCGTCTGTGTGCACATCCGCATGCGTGTCTGTGTGTGTCTGTGTGTGCGCATGTGTGTGCGCACCATCTAATTTCTCATTAAGCAGCGTCCTCCTAATTAATCTGTAGGGCCTGAAAGGATGTGTCTGTGGCCCATTCTGCAGGGGCATTATCCACGCTGAGTAAATCTAGCCGCTGGCTGGCCCCACTCCTGTTATTTCAGGAGCACTAAAACAGACGTGTTTCCTACTGAATAAGCCTTAAAGCTATGCACAATTGCATTATGTTGCACATTTGCAGACCCATCGCAATACCAATTTCCCCAACCCCTCTGTTCTTGGTCCAGTGTCTAACTAATGCACTGGCGTATGGGGGTATATTAACGCCGCGATGCCATTAGGCAGTTGGGTAGGGTAACGACCCTGTCCTCTCCCTCCGCAGTGATTTAGCAGCTCTGCGTTTCTAAAAGCATGTCCATCCCTTCTCAGACGGGTGTGAAAACGCATTGATTTTTATTATGGCCCGCAGTCCGTTTTTATTGTTTACTTTAACACGGCAGGAGTTCCTTCACAGGGCCGTGCGTTCAACCACATATTTAATAATAATTCTGTCTGCTGCTTAAAGCATGCGAAGTTGAAGTTTTCCATCTGTATTTGTTTGCCATTCCAGTGGAGCTGCGTTGAGCGCATCTCTAATTGCTTTACCAAACTACTAATTCTGAGTTCATTTTTATCATACTGTCATTAGCTCAATCGATTACAAAGATTGAAAGCTAGCACAGGGTGTCAACCGCACATTTTCTGCACAATTATACCAAGCTGCGGGAGGAAATGCTTGTAATAAAGATTAAAAATTGAAGCCGAACAGCCTGTAAAATGTTCACCACTGGGTTCTATCAGGGTGTATGACATTGTGAAGTGCGCTCGTAAAAATGACTTTTAGCACCTTGTTGTTGTTGTTCATGCTTTTGGGTGGGGACGTCTAAACCAGTAAAAATGCTTCTTCAAGGTTTCTTTCACACCTCTCCCTGTTTGCTCTCGTCTGTCGTTATGAGGAAACCCCCATCCCCCACTGGCTCATGGGACATTTCACTAAAATAAAACTGGACTACGGTGTGTCTGACAGGCATAAGACACGAAAAGGAAGCATCCCTGGTGTAAAATCCGGCTATGTCAGCTTGACCAGTTTGAAAATCATAAGCTGGTCTAGCTGGGTATGAGCTGGTCAAACAGCATGGCTAAGCTGGTCAACCAGCTACCAGCTGTTTCAAAACCTAGCTTAAGTTGTTTCTTTCAGCGGGGATGCTTTCTGCGAATGCCTGTCCTGCCATTTTCACAGACATTCACACTGTACGTGTCACCGACACCACTCTCACTTACAGCGTAGACCTTTCCTGTTAGCATGGCTAGTGTTGCAGGAGTGGAGGCTCTGTCTCCATCAATCCTCAGTCTGCACATCGACCCACAGCTTGCATATCGATCCAGTGCCCTCTTCTTTCAAATAAATTGCCCAGGTAATCTAAATATTGGGTTATGGTCAGAGTTATGGGAGTTGGATTCATGATTAATATTACACTCACTGTCTACAGCTGAGGTCTCATGTAGCTCCATGTAGCCTAGAATACAAATGCTTTAAAAACAATCTTTATTGGAAAATACCTCTGGAAAACATATAACTCATACATCAGCATGCATAATAATAATAATAGCTCTATTTGTATAGCACCTTTCACGCAGACTGCTGCTCAAAGTGCTTGACAGGAAAAAATAAAAAATAAAAGGCAAAAACAGTGCGTTATATATTGTTTTGCTGCAGGTGAATTTAAGTGTGATTACTAGACTTACTGTATATGTCTTAGAAGCATATGTCTTAGAAGCATCCCAAAGATACCCACATATTACACTGCCTATCTTTCTCTACAACCTTTTTTTTTATTTCACTTGGCTTCTTCTCCCTATTTGAAATTTTACATTTAGATTGTATGCCCTTGCCAAATGCTCTTATCCAGATTCTTTACTTTTGCATAATGCATTTATACAGATAGATGTTGGGCTATACTGACACAGTTCAAGTTAAGTGCCCCGCTCAAAGGTAGAATGGCAACGACAAGGAATCAAACGAATAGCCTTGGAGTTGGAAACCCACACTCTGTATAAAATATTGAGCTTGTTTCTCTGCCGTTGACAACTTTCAATTCAAATCCATTCCAGCAAACGTTAAACTTATAGTAGCTATAACTATAAGTCACCCATAGTTCTTTTTTTAACGTGGTGTAAGGCATCAAATAACGTTTTGAAATGCGCTGTCTTATGACTAGCCAGCAGGAGTCACACCATCACAGGCGGCTTCAGCAGGCGGTGAAAGTGGGAGAGAGAAGCGAAGCCGAGGCGGAAGTGCCGCAAAAGCGAGAAGGAAAAGTTTTAAAGGGCTGGTTACGATGGTAACCTTTTTTTCTCGTACGGAGCTGCAAACTTCAGCGTTGACAAAAGGGTGAAGACGAATTGAGCTAGGAGTTTTAAAGACGGTTCTTGTGGTCCAGCGGAGGTCAAGTGGATTGGCTTGTTTAGAGGACTCGCTGGTTGTCTATTGTAGTAAAGTTTCCTATTAACAATGGGGCTGCCGACTCTGGAGTTCAGTGACTCGTTCCTGGACAGCCCTGATTTCAGGGAACGTGTGCAGTGTCATGAAGTTGAGTTGGATCGGACGAACAAATTCATCAAAGAGCTAATTAAAGATGGAAATACACTTATCATGGCGCTGAAAAGTAAGTATTATTTAAGATACAGTGATTGCCTTTTCGACGTATTTGAGGAAAAATAAAATGAATGGGCAATCTGTGACATACCTTCTTACTAAACAGTAATGACATATGATCAGATTAAACATCTTTTGGGTCGTTGCTTAGCAGGCTTTGCCGGAATAGTTTGCATAGATATGAGATCAGTTATAATGGAACAATATCCGTTATAACTCTCACTGTTTAGGCGAGGAGGAACCCACAATTAAACTATTTTTGTATTTAGAGGGTCACTGTCTTATGATCCATGAATTATTGAAAACGATTTGTAATTTGTGTCGGGTCTATTTATTTTTTACATAAAACCCAATTAAAGTAGGTACGGCTCATTTCCTTCATAATCATGGTCTTTAATAATAATAATGTAGATGCAGCAGAAACGTTGCTGTGTATTGTAAGATTTTTTTTCTTTTCCCTTTAATCATGGACAATAGCAACGGCCATACAGTAGAGCATTCTGACCAGTCCCTGGGCACGTGAAAGAAAAGGACCTTTCTCAGGTCACCGAATCTCCGTTGAAGCAGGAAAGCGAAAATATAAATGTTGGGAATAGATTAAGATAAAAGAATCCTCTCTATTGGGGTGCGGAAAGTGATTCTGTGAATTTGGTGTGTGTGTGTGTGTGTGTGTGTGTGTGTGTGTGTGAGAGAGAGAGTGAGAGTGAGTGTGAGAGAGAGAGAGAGAGAGAGAGAGAGAGAGAGAGAGAGAGAGTGACTGAGTGTGTGTGGGGGGAGTGAGAGAAAGGAGACTTTTGGAGAGGTTTGCGTGAGAGAGGGAGAATAAGAGTGTGAGTCAGAGAGTGAGTGTGTGTGTGTGAGAGAGTGTGGTGTGTGATAGAGAGAAAGAGAGAGTGTGTGTGCGTGCGTGTGTGTGAGACAGAATGAGAATGGGAGTGAGTGTGTGTGTGTGTGAGAGAGAGAGAGAGAGAGAGAGAGAATTTGTGTATGGGGGTTAGGTGGGCTGGGGTCGGGTTTGAGGTTCCATTGTCCCCCCACAGATTACAGCACACCATCAGGAAAGTACAGATTACAGCACACCATCAGGAAAGTACAGATCACAGCGCACCATCAGGAAGGTAGCAGTCATATTTGGGCTCTCTGGAATCTACACTACCAGTTTTTTATTTTTTGTCTTGTTTGTTTTTTTTGGATGAAATCATTGCGAAAAGGTCAAAGTTTATGTGGCTAATTTCTGTCCTGGTTCTCTTTCCTCTAGAGAGGAGCCCCGCACTTCCTGTTATGGTACTAGCAGTTAAAGGCTTTTAAAGAGGGCTAATTTTATGCCAGTGTTATGCTGTTCGCCGGGAGCATGCCCGCATTTGTTTACCAGAGCCCTTTGCATCATGGGAAGCTAATTGGATGGCCTCCGATTGCCATCAGAATTCCTCAGAACCTCAGTGTGTTTTTAAGCATAGCCGTACCCCCTGTTCCTCCAGTTTAATGGCCTGCAGGATAATAAGATTTTTATAAATGGGAAACGGTGCTTGTGTGGAGTGTGTTGTAGGCACTGGGGTTGTTGTGTCATCCTCAGGTTATTCTCCTCTCTACCTTGAGAGGGATGGTGTGGGGAAACCAGTAAATGGAGCAATTTAATACTTTTCTGGCATAGTTTTTGTCATTTTGTTCCCCTTTCCTGCGGGTCACATCAATCTATCTGTTGCCAACACAGCTTACTCGTTTCTACAGAAAGTGTTTGAATATGGCAGAGATTAACCCAGGACTTCTGCAGTAAACACGCCATAAACAGGCGTGTTTAACCAGGCCCTGCGGTATACTTGCTCTGATATCGTTTTGGCTGGAGTGCGTTAATCCTGAATGTAATCCCTCACTGAAACTTGCGATTTACTAGCGCTCATAATCCAGTTTTTTGGGGGTGCGAGTAACGCGCTGTCCGCGCCTTCGCAGAAATGTGCAGGAGGGGAATGATTCAGAGCGGTTTCTCCTTCCGGTCGGCGCGGATCGAGAGAGCGCAGCCCTCGTAATGAGCGGCTGTAGACATAGCCCGTCCAGCGTAATGTGGAGATGTTACCCGTGATTAAATCCCCTGATGAAAGCTGAGGACAAAATGGAGCCGAGATTGGGCTGAGAATGAGCAGGCAGTAAAAATGATGAACTCAGACCCGTGCCCCGCAATAATACTTTATAATTCATATCCAAACGGGCGTGCGAGGCTGTTAGTGGGAAGGTGGCTGGAGCGTTTTAGAGGTACTGTACTGTACGTTGGGCTCGTAGCAGCTGCCACCTGCCTGTGGAGACTACAGTCCATCTTTGTCAGCTCCACTGACCTCCCTGCTTTTATGAGATCAGTGTGCAGATTCAGCTGCTCAACTGTTTACGTGCTTTGTATTAGACTTTTATTTATTTATTAGTGCACCATTTGCTCATGTATCCTCATGAATACACTGCATGCCTGGGTCAAATACGTCATTGTTTTGGACTGAAATAGGCCTACTTTTCCATGCTTTACTGATTCTCTCTGGTGTACTGGAACCTATAAAATACTCTCAAAAAATGCAAACCCCGTCTTGTAGTCCTCTTGCACCAGGCACGATCAACCGATCACAAAAAAGTATTTGAATCCAAAACAATTATATATTTGACCCAGGTCTGATACACAGTGGTTAATACATGATCACTCCATCTAAGTCACCGGACACTCAGCAGACCAAAGTGAGCTCACTAAAATAATAAAGGGTAAAAATTGTCCTCCGCTGCCTGGTTTCTGTTAAATATTTAATGCAGGTTTTAGTCATCGACATAGAATATTTGATTTTGCCAGTGTTGCCAAGATTTTTTAAATCTATGCTTGAACGTTCATTCTATTGTTTGTCTTTTTGCAGTTTCACAGAAACGGCGCACTTGAATTTACATTTTAGACATTTTGCAGATGCCGTCACGCAGAGAGACTCGGATTACATTATTTTTATCTTCAGTCTTTTTATGAGGTTGTTTATTTACTGAAGCGGTTCAGCTTAATCACTCTGCCTAAGGATACAATGGCAGAGCCTCACCTGAGAATCAAACCTGGAAACTTAGGTTTCTGGCTCCGTTCCCTTTGGTTCCCTATGGTACGGCTAAGTAGGCTAAGGCTAAGTAGGCCAACTAGGGGGCAGCCTATAGCCTAGTGGCTAAATTCCTTGACTGGGATCCAGAAGGTTGGTAGTTCAAACCCGTGTGTAACCACAAAAAGCTGTACAGCTGTGAGTCATGCCCTTCACCCCACATTGCTCCAGGGCTGATTAGCCCTGCTTTGTCAAGGTGCTTTGGATAAAAGTGTCAGCTGAATAACCGTAATGAAATTACAGGTTCAGATTACAGGTGGAAGTGGCCCTAATCCATGTATTTTGCCTACATGTGCTGGGGGAACACAAAAATCTGATCTTTTTCATGTCAGATTTAGGCCACAGTGTGGTCCTAGATTTAGTATGTATACAAGCTGTATACAATTTGTATGCAACTTACGTTCTCAATAGTAGGCAACTAAGGCACCGTTATTTCCGTTTGTTTCCACAACGGGCTGCCTCACAAATATTTGTGTTGCTGTTCTTTAAAGGCAGAGGTCTATTCAGACTTTTGTCTGATATTGGACGCTTACAAAAAGGAATGTGAACAGTCAATGCAATAAGATGGATTGGATATTGTGCATTATGTAGCATGTATTGGGACATTATGAATGTGGCATAATGATTGGACAAATTGTGGATCTAATTGTATTCACCAAATACATTATTATCTAACCACCTTATTCTCTGTTCCGTTGGTAAGGAAGGCGTGTTGTTTACCAGTTCACATTAACATTGACTCTGATAATACACTCACCTCCTTAGCATGCTCACATTAGCCACATTGAGAGACCTTTCTCTATACGGGAGTCTGTTAGCTCATTTAAGCCCTGCAATAGAGCTGTCAGCTTCCTTGTTATGGCTGTTGTTTGTCATGTTTTTTTTCCCTCTTTCATTTGACAACAGACACATTAGTGGGAGCTGCAAATAAGATGTTTGTTGCCACCATTCAAACCTTTGAATAGATATTCATATTACTGTCAGTTAGAACAATGCAGTCGTGCCACTGTTTAGACAGGGCGGTGTAATTTACAGGAACGTGGGTATATTGTGCTTGTCAAGGTCTAACACGGTGTGTTCGCCTCTCATTTGTATCTCTTGTCTGAGTGCGTTAGCGTGGGTGGGAGCCCGGGCCTCCTGTTGAGCAAGTTCATTTTTATTAATATCTTTATTATTCCTGATACAGACACAATCTTCTTTTTTATATTCATTTCACTGTGTCTCCAGCCTGGATCTTGCAAGGGCATGGGCGGGGGTCGATTCAATCTCAGATCAGTCAATTCAGAAACTCAGTTGAAATTTGATTCAAGAATTTAAAAAGTAAATGGTCCTGATGTTCTGTGAGGAATGTTTTCAGTGAATGAATTGAACTTTACTGGTTTGAAATGGAATTGACCCCAGGTCTCTCGCAGAATCAAATTAACACCGGTATAAAGATAATAGCAGTGGTGGAGGTCTGACCTAATCTGGCGATCTCTGTGGAATACAAATCTGAATATGCTCCTTAGAAATGGGCAATGAACCCTTTGAAGAGCAGGTTTTATTTAGAATATTTTTTCAGTGTTCTAGAACTCAAACTCCACTGACTTCAGTCACCAGTAGAGGCTGTGACATCTGCATTAGAACGTTCAGTTAAGAACTCTAGTCATTATAATCAAAGGTTCATGTTTGCCCACTGTAGTGAATCAATCTAGAGTCTGTGGTTTGGATCTACTATAAGAACCATATACTCTACTATGCCAAAACTGACTACAAGGGACAGTTAGTAAAAATAAATAAATAAAGATACATTGAAAATAATATTTTTTCTGTAAAATATTTTTGTCATCGAAGACACTTGTATTATGTCAAAAAAGTTTATTTTCTGTGAGGTCTCAGGAGTATATTGGTATTGTTCCTGGTATTTGTAATGAAACTCAGACCAAGCATTGAGCACAGACCAGGCCAAACAGCGTGTGTTAATTTGTGGAAGAGCTCCACGTCACCAAAAAGCTCTGAGGCAATACCTCAGATTCTCGGATTGTCAAACTCACAAAAAGCAACCCCTAGAATTATAACGAGCTGTTAACTGTTTTTAAATCTCACTTTAAATGTCTATTGTGGGATAAATGACCCTCTTATTGTTGCGTCACGTCAGAAATGTCTGTGTTACGTGCCCAGACTTTTAATCAACTACAGCTTTAATGTAATGTATGTGTAGTATACATATGTGATTTCTTCAGATAGCGTGCTTATTGGAATTATTTAAACTATTGAATGACAGGTGAATAATATGGGTCCTAGTTGCTTCAAGTGTGGATGGCTGAAAACCGAAACCAAACCATTTGGAAAGCTAAAGCACATTCTAAGCAAAACAAAAGAAAATGGTGACCAGCTAAACCTGTGTTGCAAAAATAAGTTTAGGGGGAAAATTATGGAAGAATTTCAGCACATCTGTTTTCAACTAACTTAACTGATGAAGTGATTGGCATCCTGCATACATGGGACACGATGTCTATGCTTCACCCTCAGAAAAACATAAACTGTACTCCAAGCCATGGGATTAATAATTAATTTGTACATTTTCCTTGCTTGTCAAATTCACTTATTAGTGATGTCGTCTTCAAGTCAATAGGAGTTTTTATTCCTGTCAAATTGTCAAATTATTCCTGATTCCCATCACCTCCGACTGCTTGATAACACATTTACCTCCTGTACAAATATGCTTCGATGGCGATAACTTGAAAAGTAGTAGATAACTGCCAAAATGGCTGATTTTAAGCAGAGTTGCCTCACACACATACGGTTTACAGTAGATGTACCCATATTTTCTGGACATTTGAAATTTAAGAATATAAACACAATGTGTGGTCTACTAGAACTTTGTAGCTCTAAGAGAGGGCAAAAGCTTGTCAGGTTCACAGTATGTTTGGAATGCTTGTGTGTGTGTGTGTGTGTGTGTGTGTGTTTTAAATCTAACTAGCTTTGCTACAGACAAAGTATTTGCAATAAACTAGCATTTCTCTACTGACCCAATTTAAATGAAATTGAATCAGTAGAGATATCCAGTGTATAATTGGATCCGAGATGGGTTGGCATCCAGTGCTTGTGTAAATAGTAAGTTAACCCTTTGAGACCTAGGGTCATTTTGACATTTTTGCACTATTCTCAGTTTTCTTTACAGATTAAACAGGTTTATCTAACGGATAACCCCTCATGCAACCCCTCGTTTTTCACAAGACCTGTCCCTAGTACAAAATGTCAGTCGTAGGCCTGGATATGATATGGTTTTGCTGAGGCCTATTGACCTCAGCTGTGTGGAAATAAACATCCTCAGCAAACCAGCTGAAATGTCACAAAATGTAGGCATATTTTTCAAACACAACCATGCTTTTGAGAGTCGCAAGTCTCCCCTGCGTAACAAAAAAAAAGAAAACACTCCGACAATTTTACAGAAATAAGTTATTCGACAGAGATGAACTTTTTGATGTAAAATTACCATAGTGTAAAACCCGACTAAGACCAGCTGGGTATATACTCACTGTGGTGAAAAGTCACTGGTGTAGGAATGGAACGTTCTGGAAACGTCTGCGCTGTGTGGGACGAGTGCCTAAGAGAATTCTGAAAGGGTCTCTTATACGAAAGAAGGTTCCAGCACAATACAGTGAAATGAGGTGACATGGGAACTAGGGGTGCTACAGGTGCAACAGCGCCCCCATCCTGAACAGGAGCCAGTGCTTTGGGGTGCTGGAGAACAGAGAACGTAATGATTGCGGTTATATTTGTGGTTCATTGTTTGTGTTAATGGCATGCAGCTGACACATGCAATGGCTTGGTCTTGCACTGGTATTTTGTCCACTAATAGAGGAAATTAACATTTGTGTAGAATCCCCATTTTGTTTAGATGCTTGCAATGAACCTGCCTTTGACGTTGCCAGATTATTTATTTTTATAATTGCCTGTGGTATAGTTTCACTGAAAAGCATGTTGTAGTTTATGTTAGGGATATTTTCTGATTACATTTAAGTACTGTTTGGTAAAACTTTGCCTGGTCTGTGTTAGCTAAGTTCTGTAAGTTTAAAAATGCCTACTCTGGAAATAGATTTTAAATAAAAAACGAAAAAGTAAAATAAATATTCTCCATGCCTGGTGGGTCATAGCTGGGGAGAAGATTCTCTATACCGCTCCTTTGAATTTGGAGCAGTTTCTCAATAACATACAAGTTGAAGAAAAAAGAGAGGTGATTTGAGTTTTTATCACAAAAAAATGCCATCAGTGGTAACCTGGACTTCCATGAGCAAACTGTGCTAAAATAAGTTGGAAACAACCGATGCTCGGAGATGCTCTTCAAACTTTTGTCTACAGAAGTGCTACAGAAGTTTCCGGACAGCATAATGAGGATATTCTGCTCTTTGTTCAACACACACCGCTTTTACATATCATGGCCTCTTAGACCAAAAGTTTTTTCTGAGAATAATATGGTGTAAAGTTTGGTCTTAACAAGAGTGCCTGTGGAGAAGCGGAATATAGAAAACCTGTGCTTTAGGCCTCAGTGTAGCTTATTGCAAAAGGGCTTGTCTTTAGTGGTGCTGCTTTAACTGAGAAACAGCAGTGTGTGTGTGTGTGTGTGTGTGTGTGTGTGTGTGTGTGTCTGCTGCGGACCTCTAATGTCCGAGGCAAGGATGCGGAGTCCTTGTATTTTGGAGAGATACGAACAAACACGCTGCATCTTATCGCCGCGGTTACGGCGAAGATGAAAACACGTGTTCCCGCCAGCGGTGGGGCTGTGGGGTGATATACACACTCAGCGCAATCCTTCGGTTTAAAGTCAATTTCAGCGTTTTTTAAAGTATTATTTCAGTTTATAAAACCAGCCGGCTGTCCTTCACCGTACAGTAAAACTGTCAGGGCCAGAGAAAAACATACACTAAAACCGTAGAAACATTTCTTGTTTAGAAATTGAACTATCCTGTCTTCTCCATCCCAGTATACAAGCACAACAGGGACAGCGTGTGCTCTTTTACAGCTAAACATAAAAACATAAAGCTAAAGTCGAGAGTTAATTTTGCACTGAACTTTTGTTTTTTTGCTGTTTATGCCTTGTAAAAGGACTTTCAGACATTGTGTGGTAAATATTTTGGAACAGCGCTGAAGGCATGTAGGCCTCTGTTGTGAAATAGTCCGCTGTTGATGTGAACTAATGTTAGCTATTAGCCCTGTTATCTCAGCAGAGCTCTTCCGGGCTTCTGTACATCTGTTTACGCAGGTAATCTGGAAGGTAAAATTACACCGGGGTGGAATGTGATGAAATGCGGTGTTCCACTTGCTCATGTTACGTTTTGTTAGCAAAATGAGGGGGCTGAAATGGAAATTAGCATGGGATAAATTCAGACATTTGGAATTATGTTTTCATGCAGAGAGTGGTCACTGTGGGGAATAGCTTACCAGCTCAACTTGTGAATGCAAATATTGAATCAGACAATCATGTGGCAGCAACTGAATGCATAAAAGCATGCAGACATGTGCCAAACAGGGTGGTTTGAATCTTGATCTCAGAAACTGCTGATATCCTGTGATTTTCATCCACAACTGTCTGTAGAGTTTGCAGAGAATGGTGCGAGAAACAAAAGACATCCAGTGAGCAGCAGTTCTGTGGGCAGAAACGCATTGTTAATAAGGGAGCTCAGAGGAGAAGGGCCAGCCTGGTCAAAGCTGACAGGAAGGTAACAGTAACACAAATAACCACACATGACAACAGTGACAACAGAAGAGCATCTCTAAGTGGATAGACTACAGCAGCAGAAGGTCAATAACTCTAAAAAGTAAGTAATAAATACCTAATAAAGTGCTCAGTGAGTGTATACTATCTTGTCTTTAGGTACATATAAACTAAGCGTTAGGTACACTGTAGTAAATGGTTGGCATGTGCCAACGTGTTAGTGGTAGGAAAGGCAAACATCGCTCGGTTGAATGGCCTGTTCGCCTCATTATATGATGTTATATTATTGAATGTTCCTTGAAGTTGGTGTGGCTACAGCCCTGTGAGATTCTGAAAGTGATGGGGCCCTTCCAAAACAGCCAAGCAGAGACCTGCCCTGTCCCGTACCGGCTGTGTCATCTCGGTGTGAGTTCAGGACAGCCTCAGGGTAGCTGTAGCACGTAATTGATACCTATGATCCTTAATTCATACCTGTGATTCACACTACGTAAGAGGCCCGGCCCATGACTCACCCGGCCCCAATTATACAGCAGCACAGATAGACAAGCAGGGCTGAACACGGTCAGAACAGCATCGGCGTGGAGGATCAGAGATCGTCTGACCCAACCGTGGTGTTTTACAAAGCGTCTCAGAGCAGATATGTGTTGATTAGCGAAAGGAGGAGTGCCGTGGCATCAAAACTTTAAAAAAGTTTTATTTTCCTCTTCATCTCAAAGCTGCAGGGCGTCTATATTTCATCTTGTGTTTATTGTTACGAGCTCACACTTCAACAGTAGTATTTTTATTTTTTCATTTATTTATTTTTTTACTTGTTTTGTGGGATTACTGATGCTGTGTGGATTCGTAGATCCATGAACAGATGATATCATTTCTGATTGATGTAGAGATGTAGAGACCCATATTCCGTCACATTAGCACAATGCTAACACACACATACATACATACACACACATACACACACGCATAAATACACGCATATATACACACACACACACACACACACACACACACACACACAAAGGGCTTTTGTTAGTTTGGTTCTCAAACTCAGTCCTGGGGGACCACTGTGTCTGCTTGTTTTTGTTCCAGCTAATCTCTTGCTCAATTAAGCTTGTTGAACACAAGTTCATTCATATTGGTTTTCCTCATATTGGTAACACAATGCAGGTTTGGCTTGTCATCATTTGCTTTGTTTTTGGATTCTTCATTGTCTACCAGATGTTTAGTGTGAGAGGTCGCGTGTCCACACTTTCATTAATAAGGAGCGTATGGCTTCACTTCAAACAATACATTTGATCAGTTTTAGTTTTTACCTCTATCTAATCATTATATAGCCCAATGTGGATATGTGACTATTATTAACCAAGGCACGCAGAGCTATTTCTGACATCATTTGGCTTAAGAGGGTTAATTATGCCTCAAAACATGAAAAGCTGTTCTGTTTACTGCTGCAAATCATCACAAAACTATTCAACTTTCAGGATAATACCATCTTTTGAATGATTATGACATGTGTATGGTGAAATAAGTATAATTATGTATTATTATCTTTGAAGTCGATTGTCTGATCTTGGAAGTTATTACAGGACTCTGAACTCAGTGCATAGTCATCCTATCATCATGCAAACCTTTACTCCATATCCAGGAGAGTGTTTTTAGCCAATTAATCAATTTCATTGATAGATTCTGTAATTTCAGAATTTCTCTTCATGAAAAATCCAACATTTCTAGAAAAATGGTGGTAAAACAATGGTTCAAAACAATCTTCAAACATGTCTTATTTAGAATCTGAAAGAATTGTAACAATATCTTACTTGGTTAATATTGTAGACTGCTGCAAATATCTTTCCGCCATCTTGAATAAAGTCTGCAAATGAGCCAATTTACTTATTTTGTCAGAATGTATCTTTTACATCATACCTCATGATAATTTAACTATGTACCTCTAAAATGATCTGGAAGACCAAAGATGCATTTTCCGTTGAACAATAAAGAAAAAAGAACACCTCATTAAAATTCTGGGATTGTTATTATGGTTGGCAGAAAAACCAATGTACACAGGGGTCTCCCAGGGCCAAGTTGAAGAACTACTGCTTTAGAAGACATAGCTTAAAATGTCTTCTATTTCCAAGAAAACAAATTATGCTATTATTCATAGACATTCCTTTTTTCCAAACGTAACCTTGAGGTGCTTTGCGGTTTCTCTGTGATGTTGTTGGCTGACATCTCAGGATTTTCTGAGAGAGAAGATGGCTGAGTAGTGATCTGAGTAGTGAAATGGCCGCTGCACTGCAGTGTGTTTGGGTGAAAGGGCTCTCCTGAGGGGTCAGGCAGCTCAGTCCCTGTCAGACTGCCTTTTAAAGACGTGTCAGAGCACTCTTAAGGAAGAATGCGCGGTGTCCACTCAGCTGTGTGTGGCTTTATGCACGAAAAGCGTTGTTCCACCATGCCCATTTCTGTGCATTCCGAACGAGGATACAGAGAGCTTCGCATCAGTCCATTTCCTCATAGGCATTACACAATGTACTGTCTCCATTTTATATTTTCAGAAAACAATACACATACAGTGGGCTCCAGAATTATTGCCACCCCTGACTGGCAATGCACAAATACAAAATACAAAATAATAAACATTATGTTAAACTGTCCAATATCTTTTGATGCGCGGTAATGGGGAGGGGGGTGCTTCTAAACGGGTCATCTGAAATAGATCAGAATTATCATTGTTATTGCATCCTTTCAAACTCAAAGAACCAAAATAACAGAAAATGTGTCACTGTACAATGAATTACGATGCTCACTGTAGGTTGGCTACATCCAAGCAAATTATTTTTGCAAAACAGTCCTTTAATCCTTTTTATCCAAATCCATTTGCTCTTGATGTAAAAATCTACACATTTCTGGTGCAACGGCTGTTGCATAAGATTTCTATCAGAGGATAATCTTGGGTTCACACAACTCATCAGGATCTGCTATTGATCCTGATGTTGTGTTTAATCTCTGTAAAACACTGGCATGTAACGCACGTCATCGATCACAAACTGCTTTGGGAATTTTACCAATGGCAGATTGCCTGCGAACCCAGGTACATAGAGCCACCATGTACTTCAAAACCTGTGTGTGTGTGTGTGTGTGTGTGTGTGTGTATGACCAGAAAAGGCCCACATTTGTAAATCACAAAGAGCAGTGATGTAGATTTCTATTTTGATAAGTCCCTGAGTTACTTAACAACGTCATCTGATAATTATGCAAAAACATAGGTCGTGTCATGTAGGAAACTGGGAAATAGCAGTTAAATATGTAAATTGCCATAGAATATGCGTACTTATACCAACATTTCAATGGTTCTATCAGCATAGAAGACACATCGAAAGCTGAAAAGGCAAAACATGAAAAATATGCGTGTGCGTTTGAATAAAAACAATGCTGAGCCTGATCAGTTTTTTTTTTTCTTCTCTTAGATTTGTCACTCTGCCGGTAAATGTACATAAATGTCAAACGTTTCTCCAGCAGTTATTTAAAAGAGACATTTGAAGACCAATAATGAAGCAGAAATAAGTGTACAGAGTATTCCTTAAAGGCATCTCGCTGAAACATTGCTTTAGAAATGGATGGAAACGGCTATGCCCCCTCATCTGTTTATTCCATCTGTCCATTCCTCTTCTCCTCAGATTGTTATCGCTGTTTCTCTGCCCCGTCGTTAAGGAGCATTAGCAGCGCATTCACTTAGCAGCAGCGCTTATCAAAACCGACCTACCAAAGTGAAAAACATCCGCATTTCAGCAGTATACTCTCTCAACAGTGACAGTGGAGGTACATTTTTTGTTCTTCAAGAATCAAATTTCCCAAATGTAACCTGAAAGTACAGTATGTACACTGGGTACAAATTAGCTTGTTTTCCAAGCAAATAAAGATACAAATGAATTATATATTGCTGGCTAGGGGGAGAATTATATGCCCTTAAAGGGCACTGCCCAAGTGACAAGCATTTGTACCTTTTTAGGCACTTTTTGTACCTTTATTTCTGTATGTGGCCAGGAAGGACCATGTATAATCAATAAGTAATGTTGGCAGAACAACCAATGATGAGTATGTTATTATTTTAAACCTTAAAATGTGCATATGGTGGAAGTTCCTGTCATACAAAAAACTGGGTGAATCAAATTTATACAAAGCAATGTTCGGTGAATCCATTTGAGTACCTTAAATACAGGACGACTGAAGAATAGCTGTTTATGATGCTACTAATGCAGTGTGGCTTTTCTCTGGGTGGAAATATTGATTTCAATTGATTTTCAATGAAATATTACCTTCTCCGCATTTACCATATTTCATTTTGTACTGGTTGTGTTTATATATGATTTCTTATTTATGGTCCAATAAGAGCCTATGAATGGGAGAGATCTTGTGGCTGAGTTCAAATAAGTGTTAAACTAATCGGTAGCTACAAACCATATCATCTACTGCGGGGCTTGACTAGCATTGGAGGGAAAAGACAGGAATATGAAATATGATATTCCTATCATGTGTGCTCGATGCAGTCCAGCTTCTGGTGATTAACTGGACACCCCCAATCTATGTTGATGGCATGTCATTTTTAATATATGTTTAATATATGCTGTGGAACGTTTTGGATTTTAATTAATAATTGAAGATCATATAGACTACCACATAAAAACAGAGACAGTAGTGATTCATATCTCATGCAGAAGTCAAAAGGTTTTGTTGTTCTTCAGCAAAAAAAAATAATTGTTAAGAAATAGTTATTGTAGTTTGCTTGCCAAGTCTATGACGCATATTAGGTAGGATCTGCTTTTGGCATTAAATTTGGAGTCCTGTTGAAAATACTCCAGATTGTATTTTGTTATTTTTTATAACTGCAGTAAATTAAATCCTTAATAAAGGGGAAAATATCACTGAAGGACATGACCTAGCAGGCAGTACTTGTCGCATTTAAAAAGAAACTGATTTCATATTTAAAATACCTTTTGATCAAGGAAATGTTACACATTTTCTCACCACATCTTCTGTACAGTTGTATTATATCCATATTAATTGAGCAGTTGTATGCCAATGGCATGTGCATTTTGATAGTTATTTCTGGAATCGGTACAAGAATGCTGAAAGTTACTGCATTTACCATGGGAAACGGTTATGCAAGAGGACCCAGAAATGCTGGCCTTGTCGTTACGGTGATGAATGACAGGGTGCGGGTTTTTTAGCCGCTGAGACATTAAAAGGGGTAGAAACTGGTCCAAGGTCAGTTACAGAACAAGAGTAAATGAGTACAGTCCAGTCCCCTAAACCAGGCCAGGTGCATTCTGCAGCTGCCCAAGATGAAAAATAATATCTCCACAAACAAGTGACCCCTTTTTACCTCAAAGAGTGACAAATCTGTGTCCCACATGTGTTTGGGTGGTGACTTTAGCTTTTTGGCTGTGTTAATTATTTGTGAAAAGACAGCACATGTTTAAAGAGGGGTTGCAGTGTGGCCGTGAGTAGATTAACCTCTTTCTTCAATCTGGAGATGGACTCTCAGACATAAAGTGACAGTGAAGGTACATTTTTGTTCTCCAAGGATCACATTTCCCAAATGTACCCTGAAAGTACAGTAACGTTCTCTTTGGGTACAAATGAGTATGTTTTCCTAGCAAAAAAAAGTATAGATTAATTATATATTGCCGGTACGGTTTAATGTATCTATTGGGTACCGCCCCTGCAACAAGCTTTTGTACCTTTTTAGACACTTTTTAGCCTTTTACTGTATTTCTGAGAGTGTGGTGGGTAGGCCAAAACCACACTATCCTAGAATATCAGGAAGTGGTTTTATTTACACAGCGAGTTGCCAAAGCATGGACGAGTCAGCCAGGCTATTGAGTGGAGGCAGAGACTTTGGGTAGTGGATTCATTCCCCATGTTTGTATTATTAATGTGGCCTGTCCTAGTGGATGGCAGCGGTGTAATCTGTAAGTTTCACGTCACCGCCTGTAACCTGGTCCTCAGACTTGTTTATAAACTTCTGTATCAGCTGCTATTTTGAGCTCCATCCACAATGTCATACCATTTTGAGAATCATTCATTTCACTAAAAATATACTTATCTGTGTCTAGGAATTGCTCATCAGTGCTTGTCATTTTATTCACACAAAGCATACTACATTTTGCCTAAAAATACGTTTTAAAAATATGACTGGGTGCACCTGCATTGTTCAATGCCTTGGTGCTCTTGAGTATTTTACTACAAGGACAAAGTCACTTGTGTCACAACTCTCATGTCCTGAATGTTCTTACTGTGTGTGTACTATAGTCAAGAGTTCACTTCCCCTGTCCTGAATCTTCTTACTGTGTGTGTACTATAGTCAAAAGAGTTCACTTCCCCTGTCCTGAATCTTTTTACTGTGTGTGTACTATAGTCAAGAGTTCACTTCTCCTGTCCTGAATGTTCTTACTGTGTGTACTATAGTCAAAAGAGTTCACTTCTCCTGTCCTGAATGTTCTTACTGTGTGTGTACTATAGTCAAAAGAGTTCACTTCTCCTGTCCTGAATGTTCTTACTGTGTGTGTACTATAGTCAAAAGAGTTCACTTCTCCTGTCCTGAATGCTCTTACTGTGTGTGTACTATAGTCAAAAGAGTTCACTTCTCCTGTCCTGAATGTTCTTACTGTGTGTGTACTATAGTCAAGAGTTCACTTCTCCTGTCCTGAATGTTCTTACTCTCTGTATAGTCAAAAGAGTTACTTCTTATCCGACCTAATGTCTTAATTTATCTCCAGGCCATTTTAATGTGTGTGGTTTTTTTGATGAGTTAAAGTAAATATTTCAGTTCTATGAGCATGAAAAAAGTTTCAAAACATGATAACGATCTATCTCGCAGAAGGATGGGATAAGAATAATTAAATAATGAATATCCATTTTTTTAAATGGATCATAATTTTTTAGATGGAGGCATTTATTTAAAGTGGAAAGGACTTTTAGTTTTATCAAGCACATCATCTTTTTTCTCTCTCTTTAGCCACTACTGCCTTGTGTCGGATATAACAAAGAGGAATCTAAATGTATCATTTTGAGTTATTCCTAAATGATGTTTTCCATTAACGAAAGTGCTCTTGTCCATGTCTTTAAAAGGATTATGGGAATTTGAGCAGCGATATGAAAGTGTGCTGTATCCTACGGCGCAGGACCAGTGACTAGGTACTTAAATCGATGCCTCTGAATATTTAACCAAATGGAAACAGGTGTTTTACCACTGGAAGCCTTGCTTAATTTGTTTGGTTTATATTTCTGTGCACTATTCAAAAACAGCCCAACCAGGCAGCACTGCTGTTTTATTTACATCACGGGCTGCATAATTCAGCAAGTACTGAATGCCGACACATTCATTAGTAGCTTTCAGCATTTTATGTTTCGGCTATCACAAATGTTTCATAAATATCTGAAACGCAGTCTTACATGCCTCTGGCCACTGTTTTTAATGGTTCATGGGCAGCGCAGCTTTCTTGTGTTGGTTTGTTTTTTATATATCAGAACCACATTTCTCAAAGACAGGTATCGACTGTTGCCCCCATCCATTTTGGGTTTTTCTGAATTTTTTACTTTCTTTAAATCAAGTGGCATAGTCTATGATCTCTGGCAATTTTCCAGACAGATATGGGCAGCATGCCAAATACATGATTTTTAATTGGGGCTATGGATCTCATGCAGGTTGTGTTTATGCAGCCAACTATGCATCAACCGTTGAGTGCTGTCATAGATACATTTATTTGGAATACATTTTATACTTATTTGCAAAGTACATTTTGTTTTTTTCCTTATACCTGCTTCCAGATTGGCCATGGAATGTCTTCATTTTTTATATGTATCTTTTAAATGGAGGCCTTGTTGTTTGGGGCTACCCCTCTCTCTGTAGTGCCCTCGGTAACTATCTGGTCTCTGGACCTTATTGATATCATACTAATTTGTTATTTAGCTGACGCTTTTATGCAAAGGGATTCACAGCTGATTAGACTAAACAGGGGATAATCCCCCCTGGAGCGATGTGGGGTTAAGGGCCTTGCTCAAGGGCCCAACTGCTGTGCGCATCATATTGTGGCTACATTGGGGCTTTAACCAACAACCTTGTGGGTCCCAGTTATGTACCTTAGCCACTACAGGCTGCCCAGCCCAAGCATGGGCGGGGCTAATGTGCTGTCAGTCACTGACTCATTTGATGCAGTGAGTGCATTGTCATGAAGGGCCTTTAGATCAAACAGAAATGCAAGCAGACACAGTCCAGCTATTTAAATACTGCTGTATATAGTATAACTTAAACCATTATGTAAATTATAGCACTCAAAAAATTCCAGCAGAATTTGACTTGTGTGGTGAAGAGTGCTCACAGTTTGGCCTGGACTTATCAGGGCTTATTGTGGACTGTATAACGAGAGAACACACTGTTTCTCTGCCTTCTGTTTTATTTTAGCCCCTTGGCCCCTGCTCCCCCGCCCAGACCTACAGCCTCTTCTGGAAAAGACCATTGCTGTGATGTGTTCTGGCTTGTAGTGTGAGGAATGTTAATTAGCAACAATGGTATGCCCACCCCCAGCTAGCTAGATACGTTTAGCCATTTATACACAGTAAAATTCTCAGTGTTAGTTAAACTCTCAGATGGTTTATACGAGTCCAGATGGGCAAAAAATAAATTGTTTTCTTTTTCTATTTGTTATAATTGTGTTCAGAAACCCAATACAATCTTTTAACATCAACAAAATGTATATTAGGGAATAGGTTGCGGTTACTTTCTCTTTTAATGAAAACATTGACACAAGAGGTGTGTTGTGTGTCCGTACACATTCACTAAACTCACTCATGTCTGGAAGTACGGCAAACACTGCAGCCAGGAACTTCCTTCCCAGGTACCCGAGAATGAAAATGCAGAATCACAATGAAACAAGCCTTTTTAAATGAGAAGTTCCTTGTAGATGCCCTTCTGCAGGGACATGAACACGGAGCTGGGACTACAGAGCGTGCCACTGGGGTAAACACTCTCTGTAGTCCTCTCGGTCCCCATCCATCCCTGGGGCACACAGTTCACTTACATTTTGTTTTTTAGGAGCACATTTTAATTATACTTTTGTACTGTATTCTCCCCCAAACATTGTTGTTTTAGGGCCACCAAAACCATATGCCTGGCTGGAGGGAAACTCTGACATTACGAAGTCAGAAGGACTTTAAAGTTTGTTTGTTTTCTGGTGAATGTATACTATGTGTGGTCTCTGTTGTTCTGTTTACCTGCTGTGATTGTGCTCCTGGCTCATGGATGCAGCTCAGAGAGAGTTTGGGATTGTTGGCAGCCCACTGTGTTTCATAAGGTTAAAGCATTCATCCACATACTGTAAGTACATTAACTTCTGCTGAAGTGAATTCCACATTATCATTATCAGCCAAAGTAGTAGAACAGTGAATGGCTTGTTGTGAAATGCTGGTCTTTTATTCTGTAATATATTTAGAACTTTTTGATGTGCTGAACTAATTTAAAAAGCAATTCCAATTGTTAATAGGGATGTGGTTCTTACCAAAATAAGTGAAAATGAAAAGTGAGATATTTAAGAAATAACAAATTATATTAAGCATTACCTAACTGCTGGCAATAATTAACCCCCCTTAATTATTAACAATTCCAAATGTAGCAGTCTGTTTTACTCTGATTTCGGTCATTTAATCATGTTCACAAAATGGCCATGTCATGTGTGTGGGTGCATGTTTGTGTGTGTGTGTGTGTGTATGTGTGTGTGTGTGTGTGTGCTTGCGTGCCTGTGTGCTTGCATGTGTGTGCATGCTTATCAACGTTTTTGTAAACATCTTTGTGTACTTCCTGGGAAACCATAAACTGGCTGGTGGTTTTATTTTTAGGTGCTTTATTTGGCTCTTGTAACTGCCTCATCCATAGATAATGGTTTAAAATACATGAATACGATAGCACTTTCTGAAGAAGTGTATTAAGTCTCTCCAGTGACAAAACAACACTATTGTCATTCTCTGGTGTAAAGCCCAGCGTATTTGAATATGTACTTCTAAGCACATAAAGGGAATAGACACCTTCTTATCGCTAGCTCCAAACTCGGGAAATAAAAAGTAAAATCCTCATTCTCAGCTCTTTCTAAATTAATTCTTAAATCACCTCCCCGTGTTTTAAGGATCTTGATCCCATAATCTTCAAAATAAGTAAGACATTTTGATTCAGTTGAGCGCTCAAGTACCATGGCAACAAACTCCTAGGAAACCATTTTAGCCCACACATGAAAGCACAGAATTAAATGTGAGACCCGCGTGTACAATTATTCTCGCTGTTCCTCGGCAGTATGTCTAACCAAACAGGAGCCGCCGCGTGTTGGCTTAACCTCGGTGAGGTTAACCTGACAACTGTAGGGCTGCCCCTGTGGCTCCCTCATATTATATGGGGTCTCTGTCTCTCTGTGCGCCTTGTGTATTGTTTTATCTAATCCTGGCCTCCACACGTCAGTCACCTACCTGGAGCTGTTCTGGAGCAGGAGCGACGCCAAGCTTAATTACTAAGTGTGTGGGATGATTTTGTGCTAGAAGGCTCACGTGTTTGCTTTGCCATACCACTAAACAATGTGACAACAGCACTACAGAGCAAATTAATAAAGGCACAAAAGCAGCGGTGTACCCGATTCAAATGTGATAAAGTAGTCACAACATTTGTATTTGCTCACTCGCTGTCTTTAGCTCTGCTGTTCATCTGTCGCTTCATGTTTGTTCTTTTTTTTTTTTAGACTGCAACACGCCACTGTTAATAGACACTATTTCAGCATGTAGCAGACACTGATATCCAGAGCAGCTTACACAGATTAGACACAAAGCATTTATACTGCTAGATTTTTACTTAAGCTATTTGACTTAAGTGCCTTTCCCAGGGGTACAATTGCAGTGCCACAGCTGGAAATTAAACACAGAAGTTGAATTACAATCTCAATCCCCTAAACATTATAATACTACACTGCCACCCAACGTAAGAAGCCAAGTCAAAACAAAGCCATGAACACCCCCTTCATTTCCTGGAGATGAGCCCTCAGGAATGTCTTGTGACTTCAACTCAGTGACTCCTTGGTCTGATTGGAGCATGAGTCACAGCCAATGAGACACAAAGTCCAGGAGCCTTGGTCCTACAGAGCGGCTAATCACACAATGGGCCATATTGTATGCTGTACTCATATCTTCCTCTTCTGTCAGTTCCTTATGCCACTCACATGCGGTCTGTGTGGAAAGATCTGCTGCATTCACGTCCCTATCAACGAACAGTAATGAAATACGGCAACAGAGGCCTCAAAACGATGCTAGTTAGGGAAACAGAAGACCTCCCAAAACCCTATTTGGCACAATGCATTTGTACATTTAAGGCATTTGGCAGATGCTCCTATCTACTGCAATTTGCACAAATGACATTCTTTACACAATCCGTTTATACAGCTAGATAATGAATAAAGCAGTTCAGATGAAGTACCTTCAAATGGGTACAACAGCAGTACCTAACCTTAAAATCAAACTTATACTTTCACAAGTGCTGACACTGTCCAAAGTGCAGTAGCACCATCAGTTTGTGTCATTCTGTGTGGATTTGTTCATTTCTGTCAGCTGGTGTTCTTACACAGTACAGAACCCTCAAAGTGGCCGATCCCTTGAAGATGTAACGTGCTGCAGAATGCATGTAACAGAAAAGAAAAATGTTTCCACCCAGCAAAAACCAACAAGCTTTTTTTTCTCAAGTAGAAAATCTTTGTTTGTTTTAACTTACTGTTTGCTTGACAAGTGAAATGTTCATATTACATTGTCACATTTTTAAATGAGTCAAACTGTCTTACCATACTGGCCATATTTTTGTCTTGTTTAGCAAAAAAGTACTACTATTTTAAGTGTTATTAGAAGACTAAAATACTTCAGATAGATTTTTTTGCAGTGTGCCTCTTCTTCATTTGACAGGAAGTAAAAATGGTCTAACGTGTGAATCTGTTCTCTCTGCAGATCTCTCTGTGGCTGTGCAGAAGTTCTCCCAGTCGCTGCAGGAGTTCCAGTTCGAGTGCATTGGAGATGCGGAGACAGACGACGAGATCAATATCGGTGAGAGCCGCGCTTCCGGAACGTTCCTCATGACTCCCACCCCCACCCCGACCCCAACCCCAACCCCCGGGTCATCGGCAAAATTGCAACCTTTGCTTGGTATTTCAGTGAGAGGTATCGAGGGACCCCGGGGCCTGCTGCCCGTCATAGGGCCAGGGGCCTGTGCCACCTCGGTAAATATGGATTGTGTCGGGGCCTTCAGACAAAAGGCTGTCCTGATTGATTGCCTGTACGGTTCACAGACCCGTCGGGTCCGTTGCCAGGCGTAGGCCAGCCGTGCATCTTCCTCTGCGAAACGCACTTCTCTTGTCAAGGCGCAGATACCCACGGCATTCTCATGGAGTTTGGTCATTGTTCAATCAAGGCTGGTGAACATTATGAAGCCCATTTTACATAACACAGTGGTTGAATGTAGTATTTGTCCAAGCTGTACAAAAGCAGCGAGCAGCACAGAAGCAGGATGATGTCAAAGGTCAAAGCAGCTGTGTGTTGTGGGTTTGCCGTCTGGGGTGGGGGTGTTTGTGGGTGGTAGGGGTTGGGTACTGCTTTTGTGAAACCATCTTAACCTTCTAGGGTTTGACATGGCAAATATGTGATTGGAATGTTCTTATCGGAACACTTCTAATGCTGATGTCACAATCACTGCTGACCATTGAAAGCAGTTGAATTCGAACACTGACTTAGAATGTGGGGAGAAAAACAACACATTCCAAAAAGCCTGCCCTTGAAGGGTTAAAGATGATTTACTCTGCTCTTTACTCTGATCTTTTCCCCATCTTCTGTTTAGCCGTTATCTCCCTTCTCCTTTTCTCTTCTTGTGCAACTTGCCGCACAGCCGTGTTCTAAGCCACAGGATGTGTGATAAGAGCCTTCGCTTGCACATTGCTGCTGTCAGTCATTTTTTGTCCTTTCATCGTTCCGGTTGTGAACCAGAAACGTCTGTCTTCCATTCATCCAACTGCAGACAGCGACGCTTCATAAAGAAAGCGGATTGTCCATTTTATCCTCATTGTGATCAAGCAAGCTTTAATTTGAGGTGGCCTTTGCCGTCATTCTTAATGTCTATGATCTTGCGTTTTGAATATTTTGGTTTGGTGATGGCAGTAGAGCTTTTTGGTTCCTCTCCTCACGGATTGAGGATCGGCTCTATGTCGACACCGCAGCCGTGCTCTGACCCCACGCTCAGATCTCCCTCTTTCCTCCCAGGGCTGGAAGGTCCCTGAGAAGAGTCTCGGTTGGAAAGTTTCCCTGGCGAACGGCTGAGTCTCTGTGATCTTCTACACCGAGCTGGAAAAGGGCAGCATTACTTTCAGTGCAGAAAAATGTAATTGTCTTCTGAAATCAATGGGGTCATCGGCGAACGCGCGCGTTCTGTGCGACTCGTACGGGTCCTGGCGGGACTCCAGGCCCGGCTCCTTGATGTAGCGGCGGGGCGATCCGCTTTGATGCTGCCGACTTCCCCGCGCAATACCGCCGGCCTGTCCGCGCCCGGGGAGCGGGTCACATGACCCCGTATCGATTCCCGCACAACTTCCTTCGGTGACATTCAGAAAACCCGCGGCAGTTATCAAGAAATCAATGAGAAAGCAAGATTGATATGGCAGTAGAAGATATTAATTGCCCCCCCCACCAAAAAAAGATGAAAAAGTTGGAGAGTCTTGTTAAGGTCACTCTTGCATGGAGTCCAAAATGCCACATACTTTTGTTGAAATCTCAGAATGAGAAATAGACTGGCGCGATATCTGCCGTAACGCCATATTTCTCATTGTCCTGCCTCATAAATGTGACCACAGCTGCAATCATTACTGCTGAAATACAACATATCCTGTGGAAACCGCTCAAAGATTTCTCACCAAATGAGTCGTATAAATAAATATATGGGGGTTATTTAGATATTTTTTCAAAACATAGCCTCCAGCGAACATAAATAATAGAAATATAATATTTCCCACTTTTAATATTGATGATTTAAATGATGTTTATGACACAAGCCACAAATACTGGAAAGGAATAATCATGTAAATATACAGTGTATGTGTGTGCGCAACTTCAAAGCTTTAAACCCGACGAATATTTTCAGGGTAAAACTGCTATAGCTGTAAAATTGAGTAAATTGGGGCTCAGGTTTTTATAGTTTGATAAGATGGCAATCTCTGTAATTCCTCCCTTTTTGCAAAGAATGCCGATTGTTATTGTTGTAAAACATTTTCCGAAGATGGCTGTGGGCAACCAGACATAGATGCGGAGGTGACTCTGAACAGAGGGAAATCTGGCCCCAAAGCCATTGCTAACACTTTCTGTTTACTTATTGTATATAATATAAAACACAGAAAGTAGCTGCTGTGCTTCTAATCCTGACACAGCTCAATATAATCCCTGTGGCAGTCACAGCGGACATAAACAGAGCAAGCTGTTGTGTTTCAGTGACACCGCGGATGTATGCAACTCTGTTATTACGGAGAGTAAAATTCATAGAGCTGTCCTTCAATGCTGTAGCTGTAAGTATGACTTATTTCCCCTGCCTGTCGAGTGTAATTCCGTCCTAACAGCCTTTTGAGTTCTCACTGCTCTTCAGCCTTGGTGGCTGATCTGTGCTGTTAGTAACACCCCCCCCCCCCCTCCCTCTTGCTGGCAGATCTGTGCTGTTTGTAACATTTTCCCCTCTCAGTAGGCACTTATTGGCAGATATGTGCTGTTAGTAACATTCAGTAGGCACTTGCTGGCAGATCTGTGCTGTTAGCAACAGTTCCCCCTCTCAGTAGGCACTTGCTTGCAGGCCCTCTGGCCCAGAACCACGCGTCTTTCACTGGTAAAAGGTTGAGTGTCGACGGGCAATTTTTCAGAAGACAGTCTGACGGACGTTCCCTGGCCTAATGGCTGATAACAGCAGGCAGGCTCTGGAAAAGCAGAAGAGACTCGGCTAAGTGGGCTGCTGTCCAGGGAGGTCAAGGCAGCTGGTTGAAACAGGAAAGCCCTTATCTGATCAATATTTACACGCAGCCCCGAAGACTCTCTCCGCCCAAAACACTGACTGAGGAATGTGCGCAGAGAGATTAGCACTGTCCCAAACTGGTTTCCACAAAGGGCCGTGTGTGTGTGCAGGTTTTCATTCCAACCAATTCATCTTGCCTTAATTGATTCCAATTATCATTCAGTATGCATTTAATTGCATTAAAGCACAGGATATAACCAACTGTTATATACAAAACAACGCATTTCACTTTTTATACATTATGTGCAAACCGACAGCCATAATTCAGCAAACACTAGGACTAATTATATACTCAAGATGTGAGGCTGGAATGAAAACCAGCATACACACAGCCCTCCTCTGAGTTTGATCCAGCAGAAATGTCCCACAGATTCCATAAAGCAATCAGAGTGGACATTCTGTACTGCGATATAGTACTGCTGTCTATATTTCCCCCTCTAATGAATGAACTCAAATGCACTTTGACCCCTGAACTTTGCACTTTTGTTTGAGTTGTAAGTCACTGGATAAATGGCAGTGCAGTAATGTGTACGTAAACGTTGGTATGTCCTGTTGCTACCCAGAACCTCCTGCACTTAAAAAGCAGGGAGGCCAGAGGAGCATCTCGCTAGTCTCAACAGGATGTGTGGATTTATCAGCCTCAATGAGCAAGCTTTGCGATTAGCATAACGTGATGGCTGTGGCTAACACTACCTTTCGCAAGGTCCCCAGTCAAGCTGTGCAGGTGTGAACGTTACTCTTGCGGTTGTTTATCGTGTGACCTGCCTGTGGGAGAACTGGAGATGGGCCTAATCGGCACTCGTCCTAGAGTAATTTCTGTTGCTTCTGCTGCACCTCTCAACATGGCTTCAGATCAAACGCTCACCTGCAAAAATGAGCTTAATGCGCTTTTCTTTTGATTTTGGCACAAAATCTTATCGGCAGGATTGCATAAAGCAAGCGGTTTGTCGGGTTTGGCCTGCGGATTGAGACGCGCGTGGATTTCTAAAACAGAAACTGATGGAGAAGGAGATGTGGTGGAATTTAAGCCGTCCAGCATGACTCCATAATGGGAACTAAATGTTCTGGTCAACTGATGGATCATGTGCGGAAACATATGACTGACTGTAGAAGAATTTGGGGAATGATGTGAACTTGGGGGCTCCTGTCTCCGTGGTTAAACAGTAACAGTTTGGTTACTGTTGCTGAATTGGGGGATCTCCCACCTCCTCAGTTAAACAATAATGGTTTGGTTAGCAAATAATGGTTTATCGTGCTAATGATGTCACTCTAAGCCCCCTTCCCCAGCAGAGTCCTGTGTGTATTTAGAAAAAACCTTAACAGTTTCAGAGAACTACAAATGTTTGTACTTCTCTCCATGATCATGTAATAAAGATGGACCAAGACTGAAGTCTATGTAGGCCTGAATGATTCTGAACTGATGTATTCCTCAACACTGACCCTCCCCTGCAATAAATAATACATAAATATACGCCTGTTTGTCAAGTGAATCATAAATGTAACATAATGCCAGTGTGTAGAGCATTTTTTTTTACCAAACTCTGAAGGACAGAGGTGCGTTATCCTGTGTGTCTACCCTATTCATTAACCAAAAGGACCAGAAGGTTAACCGTCTCCAGGAAGTGCAAACAGTCCTCTGCCACATTCTTCCCAGTCTCCAGGGCATTTGTTCTTCAGCGACCTGCCCAGCTCAATGAAAAATAAAGTCCAATCCACAAGTAATGTGGTCTAGACTAGTGCGATGATTGTCTCTGCATTGTAGTAAATGTTCATTTTCTGAATACGCCCTACTGCCCGGTATTTGTTCTCAGAAGTACTACATTTCCCTGCCTTGAGTCGCTTAGTCTCACGACTGTAAAATTAATCAAAGCATAATATTATCTGTTCACAACTCCCACTGTAATGTTTCCATGGCCATTTCTCTTCTGGCCTAAGTGCAGATGCCATCGACATGCAGCCGGGACTTGTATTAATAATGTATTCATTATTCTTCTTACAGCTCAATCCTTCAAGGAGTTCTCTCAGCTGTTGAATACAGTAGAAGAAGAGAGGAGGCGACTGGTAAGGACTTCTTATTGTTGTTAATACTGCTGATGGTGTGGCATACAGGCCAGTGTCCGTGCCTCAGTACTGCAGTGGTAATCACAGATCGCATGTTCATCCAGAACTGAAACACTGAATACTACCAATACTGCTACTACTAATACTACCAATATTACTGTTCTTACCATTTCTACTACTGCTGCTAGTACTGCAACTACTACTACTATCCATGACTACTACTTGTACTACAACTTGTACTACTACAGCTTCTACCACTACTACTACTACTACTACTACTGCTAATAATAATAATAATAATAATAATAATAATGATAATAATAATAGAAAGTTTAATCATTGATTCGTGATTGATTTGGGCATCATATAAGCTCTGAGATTCAGCTATCTCTGAAGGAGTGAAGTAGATTTCCATGTGTTATGGAGGGTTTGAGTAGTGTTTGTATTTTTGTAGTTTATTGGTCAGACGATTTAAAGAGTGTGTGTGTTTGTAGTTTATTGGGCAGACGTTTTAAAGAGTGTGTGTTTGTAGTTTATTGGTCAGACGTATTAAAGAGTGTGTGTTTGTAGTGTATTGGCCAGACGTTTTAAAAGTGTGTGTGTTTGTAGTGTATTGGCCAGACGTTTTAAAAGTGTGTGTGTTTGTAGTGTATTGGCCAGACGTTTTAAAAGTGTGTGTGTTTGTAGTTTATTGGTCAGGCCTTGAGGGCCTTGCCTGCCTGTTAATCTTTTAGTCTAACCTATCAGGGCAGGGTACAGGCTGAGTGGCAGTACAGATCCTGCCTCTGCTCAGATTGCCAGGAGCAAATCCGCTCACAGGTTAATGAGCAAGCCTCTGAGGTCGGAGTTTGAGTCTCTCCCAGCCTGGCTAATGAGGTTTTGACAAGCTGGATGCAATTATTCGAAACAACAAGCTGCCTATTAACGAGAAAAGGAAAAAAGTCAAGTGTTGGAGGTGACATGCTTAACCCTGGTTTCTGTCTTCTTTGAAGCCCAGTGACTTTTCTTTTTTTTTTAGACTTTGCTTTCTTCCAGCAAAGGAAAGATTTTCAGCAGATTAAACATTTGTCTAGCATTCCTCCAGTCAAAGCATACCAGCTCCTGCTCCTTCTCCATGTATGGCAGAAAATCTTGGGTTTGAGAGTTCAAGCGTTGCTGAGAGGAGCACGAGAGCCCGCAGCACTGCCAGTGTTTCCACACCGAGTCCGTGGCCCGAAAGTGAATGAATCTATCGTGCCGATAAGCGATTGGGGGAGCCCTATTTGGCTGGGTGCAGTCCTCTTTGAGACATGGCAAAGATCCCAGCCTTTGGAGAAGAGTTAGTCATGAGCCCCTTTGGTGTATACAGTATTAGCTCACTTTAAACCAATGTTAGGCCTGTAGTCAACATCACTCTCAACACGTTCTCTGAAACCGGCTGATGACGATGTTCATTGCTCGTTTCTTGGCAACTGATGACATTTATAATTGATAAGAGCCATAAAGCATAAAGTAATGTGTTACGGTAATGTAACAAGGTAAGGAGGTGAGGAACGGCACTGCTACCTCAATGCTGCGACAGCTTTTGCTATTTTTACTAACATAACACCTTGAGTAAATTGAATATTGAACATCTTCTCTTTTTCATTAAACTCTGCGACGGTATGGAGGTACGGGGGAGTGCGGTGCTCGGGGGGGTGTGAGCTGCACCCTGGAGCGGCTGAAACCTGAGTTTATGTTCCCCAAACGGTGTTTTGACGAATCGCGTGTCCGCTGGTCCCCGATTCGATGCTGGCCGCAGTCCAGGAGGAGACGGTGTAAATTATAAAGTTGGAGGCGGGGGCTGCAGGGGTCAGGGGTCAGAAAACTCGGGGAATGATTTAACCCGCGCGCGGCTTTAAGTACAGATGACCTGGTTGACATCCGCGTGATTTCTGCCTGGCTGTCGCTGATGCATCCCTGACATGTCTCCCCTCCTGCTCTCTCATCGGTGGCGGCTGGGTGGAGGGAAGGCAGGGAGAGAAGAGAGGAGAGGGGGATGAAAGGAGGAGGGGGAGGGAGGTCAGGGGGATGGTTGTCTGGCTGCTGCAGCTCACGGAGCTCTTTGCGAGGGCTGTAAATTTCAGAGAGGGGGGGAAAATGAGTCTGGAAGGAAGGAAAAGGCTAAATATGGTTCCTCGTAAAACGGGCCGGTAGACTCCGGTATTACAGAGCTCGCTGGTGTTCATTACTGCGCGCGGATGTCATGGGGGAGGAAACAGCACCACAGTCCGTTTCAGAATGCCGACCATTTTAGTTTTTAACATGCGTGGGCGTGTGTGTGTATGTGCATATGCACGTGTGTGCACACGTGTGTGTGTGCATGTGCATTGGTGCTTGCGCGTGTGTATGCATGTGTGTGCACACGTGTGTGTGTGTGTGTGTGTGTTCGCATCTGTGTGTCTGAGCTGTATATGTGTGTATATGTGTGTGTGTGCGTGTGAGTGTGTGCGTGTGTGTGTGTGTGTGTGCATGTGTGTGGAGCCTCACTCTGCACTTCCTGCTGTAGGATTTTACATTTTGCGTCTTTCATTATTAAATTGGGAACTTACTGTCAGTGTGAGTAAAATTGCAATAATGGTACAGCAATTTGTAATGTTCTGTGATGGACTGGCAACCTGTCCAAGGTGTATTCCTGCCTTTTGCCAAATGTATGCTGGGATAGGCTCCAGCCCCCCTGCGACCCTGTTCAGGATAAGCGGGTTAGGATAATGAATGAATTAATGAATTAATGAATTTGTAATGTTTTGCTATGAAATATATGATTTTATTTCTTAGAATGAGGACCTTGTTTGGCTCATATTTTGGGAAGTCGGACAATGAGTAATCTGTGACATGACTGTGTGAGCTGTGTGAGGAATGATGTAATGATGAATCCCCAGCAGTGGTTAACCTCCGCTCATATGATGGAGGGGAGGAGGAAATGGGAAGGGTGTGTGTGAGCTGTGTGTGCGTGTGTGTGTGTATGTGTGTGAGCTGCATGTCTGTGTGTGTGTGTGGGCTGTGTGTGTGTATGTCTGTGTGTGTATATGTGTGTGAGCTGTGTGTCTGTGTGTGTGTGTATGTATGTGTGTGTGTGTGTGTGTGTGTGTATGTATGTGAGCTGTGTGTGTGTGTGTGTGTGTGTGTGTGTGTGTGTGTGGAGCCTCAGTCTACAGAGTTTGCACTTCCTGTACTTGGATTGACGAGCAGGCAGGCTCAGACCCCACCCCCCAGACCCCAGACCCTGTCTCTGCACTTTGCATCTGGACCCAATTTTAAAGGCCAAAGACAAACATAGCAAAGCGCACTCTGTCTCTCTGTCTCTCTATCACATACATACATACACACACACACACACATGCATACACTCACTCACACTCACATGTACACATTCTCTTCCTCTCTCTCACACACACACACACACACACACAGACTCTCACATATACACACTCACACATACACAGTCTCTCTCTCGCTTCCTCTCACACACACGAGGTGGATTATTAACTGACAGTACAGACGCACTTCCCCCTTTTCCAGAACCTTCCCCTGCCTCGCCGCCGGTGTGGGGGGAAAGAATGTTGCCATCGAGGGCTTTTGTGTGTTTTACTGTCTGTGGTCTGGCAGAGCTCCAGGCCTGGAGAGGCAGCCCTGGCCAAAACTCAGAGACGGTGTGTAACCACATAACAGGTCTGAGAATACACACGTTTGGATGTGTGTTTAGAGATGGATGGTGTGTAACCATAGATCAAGTCTGATATTACACAGACTTGTGTGTGGTCAGAGAGGGTTTCTGTATGATTTCTGCTTCTGCATGTGACTTCGCTGGGATCTTACAGGAGGTGGTTCTAGAAGAGGTGATGGGGGTCATATTTATGAACAGCTGACCTCAGCCTTCTGTTGAAGCCCAGCAATAAAACGTCTGTTTGTAAGAAAACTGGAAAGGACTACCCATGTACAGTGATATGAAGCCCAGCCCAGTCACACTGCATTACTGTGAGCATGAGGGAGGAAGACCTCAAGCCCCTCCACTGAGCTGAAGCCTGGCTGAGTTAGTCTGGGGGAGGGGGGGGGGTGTGTAGGGGGCTTGGGGTGGGGGCAGGGGTGTTGGTTTCTCCCCTGCCCCTGTTTGATGGCGCCCTCTATGCCACGCCCCGGATTGCAGAACAGGGCTTTGACTGTGGCAGACGAGGAGGAGGAGGAGCTTGTTCCCAAGGTTACCGGAGCTCCACTAATGAGCCGCGTGGGAGCGATCTGAGAGAGAGGCATTGCCACGGCGACCGCGATCTCACTCTGAATAGTGCCCCCGCGTGCCAGACACTTAGTCAGGCCGCCTCCCCAAAGGACGACTGACGATGCCTCAATTAGACAAAATTAACACTGATTAAAAATAACACCACCCCTAGTGCCCTTTCCTAAGGCAGCACAACCATTGGTCCAGGTGTACGAGGTGGGGTTTGCACTTTTTCAGAGTTTAAAAAATATATGTTTTTTTACACCAGCCATGCTCAGTAAAGCAAAGAAAATTATTTGAATCCTAAACAATTGCATTTTTTTATCCAGTTCTGCTCACGAGATACACCCCCCTCTCACCCCCCTTTCAAGAGGTTCTGGTGGGGGGGAAGGATGTTCCGGCACTTCCAACGAGCTGGTTGGTGCCTTGCATGGCAGCTAATCGCCGTGTGTATGTGTGTGTGTGTGTGTGTGTGTGTGTGTGCACTTGAGCTGGACTTGAGTACAAGCTGCAGTGTGAGAAGAATCGTGCCCTGGCATCACTTGTGTAGAGGACATGCTTTTGATGAAGCGGACGCGCTTGTCTGCACACACAACTTTATCTGTGTTTCCTTCCCAAACCCTCATAAAAACCAGCGAACGCCGCCGGAATAGGTTTCAGGCTGTAATTAGGCCCAGTTGTGCAGTGTCTGCTGTGTTAGAATAGCCAGAGAAGGCCCTGTGTTTTTCCAAAGGCCTCACAAGGCCCTCACCATGTTAAATGAGGTTTCTCGCTGCCTGCTAGAGAGGCTAAACTCTTGCAGTTATTTCATGATGAGTAATTCCACTCTTGTAGAGGTTTTTCTGACACATGCATAATCGTCACGCACAGATTTAGAGCCGGTATTGACCTGGGACAGGCGACGTATGGACTTCGACAGGGCATGTGGAACTTATTTTCCCCAAATGCTCAGACGAGACCCAGCCAGTGATTACGTGAGCGGAGAAACAGATGAAAGGAACTTGTCTCTGTTCTTTGTTAGACTTTTTGCTTTAGTGCAGCTCACAGTAGAACGCTACCAATTACTGCGTCGTCATTATTTTATTACAAACTAAGCTCTGCTTAATCAATGTAGATTCATGTAGGTGTGAGCATGATTTTGTTAAAACAAACTTGAAAGATTGCCTCAAAATAGTTATTAGATACAGTATAGCTGACACAACACTGCATATCTGACAGTACTGTCAATGCATCTGACATGTGGTTACCCTGAAATTTTATGCCATTAAAGATGCCATAGTAAGACTATGATTGAGAGAATTTCTCTGAATTTCCACAGAAATTGAACTGTAGACTTTACAGCTGTCTAGTTTGCTTATTGTAAGCAACTTTGTCCTTTTCTTTTGCCAAGTTGTTAGGAAAAATGTCATCATTTGTTTATTTTTTCAACAAATTAGGTTAAGCGCTTCGCTGAAGGGAACAGCAGTACTGTTCCATTCTGCTGGGAATTGAGCCAATGTAGAACTGCAAGTTACGTGACTTTTCACTGCACTGTCACCCAACAGTCAACAGCTTTCCTCTATACAAAATCAAAATAATTATAATTTGTTATTTATCTGAAACTTTTATCCAAAGTGACTTACAGTTGATTAGACTAAGCAGGGGACAATCCCCCGAGGAGCAATGTGGGGTTAAGGGCCTTGCTTAAGGGCCCCACAGCTGTGTGGATCTTATCGTGGCAACACCGGGGCTTGAACCACCAACCTTCCAGGTCCCACTAGGCCAGGGGTCGGCAACCCTGGTCCTGGAGAGCCGCAGGGTGTGCTGGCTTTCGTCTCCACCTTAAAATAAGCAAGCGACTCAGACCCAAGGAACCAGGTGAGGTGAATTAACTGTGTAATCAACGGCTTTCATTGATCAATTAATGCCAAGCAACAACGAAAGCCAGCACACCCTGCGGCTCTCCAGGACCAGGGTTGCCGACCCCTGCTCTAGGCTATAGGCTGCCCAGATATAATAATTATGGAATTTATAATCATTTGCCCACTTGGTTTATTCCTTTTTCCCCATTAGAGCCTAACACTTGTAGGCCTTGATCCATGAATGTCGGTTGACATTCGTATGTTCGTATGTATGTATTCGTTGCAGTGCACCGTGTTATATGAGAAGCAGGCCCAACCAGCATTATTCCCTTGAGGACTGGGAAGCTGGGAGCTAGTGAAGCCAGGAAGCTCTGCCTGGAAACGAAGCTGAAGACTCCCACAGCTCGAGTTCACCTCGCTCTTCCTATTATTTCACCATTAACTAATAGCAGCAGATGTCTGGCGGTTTGTGTAAACACCTTGCACAGAAGGAGTGAATCATTTTATTTGACCTTGGAGGTAAACTACTTTTTGGTGTATTTTTATGCATGCGCATTTTTATGTATTTTTGATGCGAACAAGTGTTTGGAATCCATTATGTGGGTCTGTTTGAAATCCAAACACTGACCCACTAGAGGAAATGGCCGTAGATTTTTACGTGGATAATCAGGCTCACAACAGGATACCGTATGGTTTCTCGATCCGGTTCTGGTTCCGGTTGTGGTTATTTCGCCATGTCAGACCTTTGAGTTTCACAAATTCATCTCTTCACTTCACTCAGAAAGAATTCTTAATCTGGGCACCATTTTGTAAACTAATACTACCCTCAGGCCTGTTGCGATTACACGACATGAAAACTTACTAAATATGTAAATAAATCCTTAAATACTATAAATATGCATGTGCATGAAGGAATGTTATAGCCTGGATTCATTTACATGTTTAAAAGCTACGTTCTGTAAGACTAAATGTGTCTGTCAAGTCACAGGACTTTTTAAGGACTGCATGGGCTTCAGATGTAAAGTGTGTCTGAATCGCAGCAGTCGACCTCTTTGCTAACACACTTTGTTTGTTGCTTGTGTTGCGTAATTCTTACATCCCAAACTGCTTTCAATAAACGCAGTTTGTGCTTGTTTGGATGACACTTTAGTGTACCCTGTATAAGGGTAAGTTCAGGCATTAGGTTTCTCGCATGAAAACAATGCTTTGGACCGATAACACGTGTCATGAAAAGCACTTGAGTGAGCGTGGGGAGAGTGATGGACTGAAGGTAGCGCTATCAGAATTAACGCCGGCGTTATGGGAACATCACTGAGCCCAGCCCCTAGTTTATCACACCCACTGGAGGTATGCAATAACACCCTAAATCAAAACAAGGTGCCCTGCCACTTCCTGCAGCAGAACTGTCTATCGTCAATCTGCAGCCCTGAGAGAGTCCCGGCGGAGAATTAATAAGTGCCGGGCAGAAAGATCCGGAGTAATCAGCTCGGTATATCTCCTCTAATCTCTTTACTCATGGAATGAGACTGTCAGGATTCACCGCACGCTGTTTAGCGGGAGTCTTAGCGAACTGAACTTTTTGAAATCGTACACAGATAAAGTGACAAAAAGCAACATTTAAATGCATTGTAGGAAGCTCTAACTGCTAATCACTTTCATCCAGGTATGAACCATATCTCTTTCTTCGGCTGGTTATATCTTGAGTGAGCAAACTGGATCATTTGTTTCCATTGTTTTAGGAATTATGGGAAATGGTGTTTTTTTTCTTGCATGATGTCTCACTGTGATTGTTCATTCCTTCTGTTCTGCCTGGAGCTGTGGCTGTGCCTGGCGTGGGCGGGGATTGGGAATGTCAGTAAATTAAGTTGATTTATTTGTTGGCTGCAGTCTTCAAATCTCCTGAAGAACTGCTTCTCCTTTTTCAGTAAAACCACTTTTTTTACCGAAGAGTCTGACTACTCTGCACATGACTTTGTCATGCTACACTGTTTATGGTTTTTGTTGTTTTTTCCGCACTCTCCAGATACAGAATGCTGACGATGTCCTGATCACGCCATTGGAGAAGTTCCGGAAAGAGCAGATTGGTGCCGCGAAAGTAAGTTAATTTGCCAATCTTCTGGTGCAAAAAAGCTGCACCTTCAACAGTTCACACTTCCCCTTTTCCCAAAATCACAACAGGCTGCAGTACAGTACAGAATGTCGGTTCACCAAACGATGAATCGTGTGCGATCCATAATTTGTATGTCATTGTTTGAAATGCTTTTGTGTCCTCTTGAGTGCCTCCATTCCGGGTTCCCTGTGAATTACACAGAGTAAATAAAGCGTACGGAGATGCGCTCGCCCTTTTAAGCGTGCGGAATACGACCGAGGGCGTGTTTGCTCAGCAGATCGGAGGTTACGCGTCTTAAATAGCCGCGTTTCAGGCGTGTTTGTCTCCTGGAAGCGGCGATGCATCAAAGCGTTCACAGACTCTCGGGGGAGGGGTCTCTCGCGGATCCGGGCGCTAGCGGTAATGGCGGGCGCGCTGATGCCTAACCAAAGCCTCTTCAGAGACACTAAACACACATCTCCATCCGCCCGCCCCGGCCCAGCCCTGGAAAAGAGCGCTGTCATCTTCTAATCCAGACGGAACCGGCCCCCGGGGACACATTCTCTCTGCGCTCAGCCCAGACACGCGCGGAATTCTCTCCGTTTTTCCGTCGCCGTTCCCGGAAGCACACCGCCGACGTAACCGAGAGAATTCCTGACCTCGGAATTAAGGTTCGGTCCGCGTTCTGAGGGGTTTTGAGATATTGAGCTTCAAAGATACTAAAGTTAACGGGCTCCAAGCAGATACAACCCATCTACATTTTTGTATAAATATATTTAATGCCCTATAAACACCATATTTATGAAACAAACTCAAAATGTCATTTCGAACCATATAATTCGAAGGTCTCGAATTGAGTGATTTGTGTGCGTTTCTTATTTTTTCATTGTTATCTTCAAAGTGACAGGACTGTGCTGCAAGCTGAGATGGGAAGATGAGGAACTGCTTGCCTACTCGCCCTGATGAGCTCTGACCTATGGTCTGGACGATGCAAATCTTGAATATAATTCAATGTGCCAGATTTAATTACATAACGCCATTTAATTAATTACCAGAGGAGATTCAGGGCACCGGACCTGGACCTCTGCTCTGAGCACGGATGTTGACCGGATAAAAATCTCTAACCGCTGGTTCTGCTCAGTGAGAGAGGAAATTAACTCTGCCTTCTACGTCGAGGATGTGCGGATTCAGAGGGAAAAGTTTCCAAACACTGTTATCGTCCGACATTTTAACAACAACGCCCAGCGGAGTAGCACTGGCTGCAGAGGTGCAGGCTGGGAACTTTCTCCTCTGAAGACGACCGGCACAGCGGCCCTACTCCGTTACGAGGGCTTCACAGGGCAAGCCCCCGCTGCTCCGGCCCGCGCTCTCGTTTAAGTAGGCAGGGCGTTAAGAACCGTCCCCAGCGCTCTCGCTGTGTGCTCTACCTGCCGGCGCGCATCACAGCGCGGATCTGAGCCGCGGAGGGCATGCTGGGTAGAAGCCGCCCCGGCTTTGGTGAGATCACACAGCTCTGGCGCTCTGGCTTGTACGCTCTCCCGCCCCTCGGCCCCCCCGCCCACGTCTCTGCGGAGGACCAAAGGCCGTGTGATGTGCTTCTCGGCCCTAACTAAGGCGGAGGGCCTGTGATTTATATTGCAGCAGCCGATTCAGCTGCAGCGGCCAGCGCCCTCAGCCCGACCGAGCACCGGCGGGAACTCCAGCGCCGCCCCTCCGTTCACTCCACACTTTGTAGACGCCTCAGATGTGCAGATGTGTTGATTGAGAAGGTTTTCTGTTTCAAGATGGCGCCCGAAAAAAACTGCTCAAAGTAACCTGATATCTGAAAGCACACATCTTTGAGAATAACCCCCTTTTGGCTGGTTTAAGTTTGCAGGACTTGTGCCTGTGTTTTTTGCAAAGTTCCAGTCAGTGTGTGGGTTTTCTGGAACATTCACAGCAGCAGTGAGCTTCGGTTTTTTAATAAATAAAAAAAATTGGCTGAACGGATTAGAAAATAAACTTCCAGCGTTAGACAGAAAACAGTCCTAGCTTCATAACCAGGTGGGTCCATTAATGTGTCTGCAGTTGCAAAACAAACTTCTATTTCTACCAAACTGAAAATAAGTCGGCTGGATGTGCAATAAAAGTGAGCTAAAAAAAAAAACTGTGTTTATTCATGCAGCTTCTAAATTGTATATTTTTGTTCTTATATTGGAACATGATTTTTTTATGTCAAGAAATGGTATTAAGGAATGTTCAATTTATTTTCTCAGTCTATGACTCAGTTAGCCTTGTAAGCCCTTAACATGGCATGGGGGCCTGCTTTTCAAATAAGAGGCAGATAAGAATCTAAAGTGTTCTCGCTAGCGGAGAGTCTTTTTAGCAATCGAGGATAGTCATCTTGCGGTTTTATTACGTGGCAGTTTTCATTACCTTGGACATATGAACAGAACAATAATTTGGGACGTTGATGACTCAACCAGAAGGGGGCGGCATGGATGGGGTTAATTAGGAAATTATTTTGAGGGCCCTGTGTTAGAGGCATCATAAATCCCTGATAAATACGTTCGTTCAGAGGGCCAGAGTTCAGCATCATTTGGGCCATGATGCACTGCAAACAGGTGTGTTTTCCGTCTGTGGCAGATGATGGAGTGTGTCTCTGCTCTCCTGACTGGTGGGGAGGGAGCTCATTCCAGCAGTGGTGGGGTTGAGGGGGTAGAGCGGAGAAGAGACGTGGCAGACAGGAGGGGCCCTTCCGAGACGTGGACAGCTGTTTCTGTTGCGCTGACATTAAAACGAGAAACGTCTGGGTTTCAGATTTTCGCCCGGCTAGCCATCCTCAGCGCCCTGGTGAAATGTTGCACTTATTAAACCCATTACTCATGCACACGACCCGCAGAAACGCCATCGCTCCTTGTGCTGCAGTAGCTGCCGGTGTTCACCAGATGGCGCTGCGCTTTCGGGTGCGGTGGTCGGAGGTCACGTGCGTCACCCCCCCCCCCCCCGCCCGGGAGCTCAGCCTTGCATTCTGGGAATCCTGATGGATTGTGGGAATCCTGATGGATGGCCGGAGCCTGACCCCTCCGACCACCGGTCCCCAAGGCTGGAGGGCCAGATTGGCTTCCTGCGGAGAGGGGGGGGCTGTTTAATTGGCTGCCGTTTTCAGAGCTGCCGCTTCGCAGTGCTGCTCCCAGCGAGGTCACACTCTGATGTATTGTGTGCTCCAGCTAACGCGAAGGCTTTCTCAGGCAGTAACTCTGGGTACACACACACACACACACACATACACAGACACACACACACGCATACACAGACACACACACACGCATACACAGACACACTCACACACACACACACACACACACACACATATACACAGACACATATACACACACATGCACGAACACACACATGTACAAGACTTTCTCAGGCAGTAACTCTGGGTGCACACTCACACACAGGCACACACAAACACACACACAGGTACATACACACGCACAAACACACACACACACAGGCACACGCACACACAAATGCATGCACACACACACACAGGCACATACACACAAACGCACACACACAGGCATACACACACACACACAGAAACAAACACACACAGAGGCATACACACACACGCACACACACAAACACACACACACACAGGCACATACACACATACACACATACACACACACACACACATGCTCTCACACACTCACACATCGGTTCCCCTTCCCAGCTGGGGAATATCGGACCTTGGACATTTCCGGGGCTGTAGTTTTTCAAACAGTATCCAAATGATCTAAACCATTAGGGGTATTAAGAAACAAAGTATCTTACTCCCCCAGAGTAGAAACTGAACGGGGGTGTTAATCACTGTCCTTACAGTAATCCTTCTGTGTCTAGTTATTCCTTATTAGCCCCTGCCAGATTGATTTATCCTTTGTCAGACACCATCTCTTCATCGAGCAGGATGTCCCGGTGAGACTCATTTACAGACAGCTGTTTGTGTGTTTTGCATTCCTCTTTTACATGAATATGAATGAGACTTAATCGCCGCCAGCACGATTAAAGCCAGTGTTTTATTTCATTAATGGCAACATGTTATGGTACAGCATGTTTCACGTTAAATTAAACCCTTAGCCATATAAACAACTGATTTTTTAATTGTTTTTTGGGTCACACAGCACCAGACAAAAATCCCTGTTAAAACAAATAGTCTTCAGAAGAGAAACTGTTTAGCCGTGTTACTATAAATGACAATGTAAATTCATGAGATTTGAAAGATGAAATAGCTGTTGCATTATGCAGATTTTCACAGTATTGGAGCTAAACTCTTTCAAACAGTTTGTTGTTGAGTTTATATTACAGACATTCATATGGTTTTATATCTTTGTGCAATAATCACTGCTGCCTGTGCTGATGCCTGTAGTTTATCAGTAGACTTTTATCGGATCGCAGTGCCCACCCCACTGCTTCTTTCATCTTGATGTTTGTAACAGTCGCTGCTGCACACCAGCTCATACGAGTTAGACATCTTATTTTTGGCAGGAACATCTTTTTGAAAGGGCTAATGAACGGTTCTTTATGAAAGGCTTCAAAGACAAGCCTGTCTCAATTTACACTCCCAGAGAGGGGCAAGAGTAGCTTTCACTCTCATCGTGGTTTAATCTTTAACATATACAACAGGAAAAAAGAACATATTTGATGTATTTTTTATGTGTGTGTGTGTGTGTGTGTGTGTGTGTGTGTGTGTGTGTGTGTGTGTGTGTGTGTGTGTGCATGCATGCACTGGTTTTATCCGCAGCCTTGCTAGTTGATTGAACACTGGCGATTTGACATGGTTGAGCTGCGTGTGAAGTTTCTTTCTCAGATTCACGTCTCTGCAAGCCAAACCTGTCGACCATCATGTGAATAAAAGGCCGTTACATTTTTAGCACAGGCTTGTTTGTGCTCTCCCAAATCAAATGGCCCTAAAGCTGCTGAATATGTTTCAGATATCCAGCCATTATACTGATAAGAAACCCCGGAGCCCATACAGATTAGCTCTAAGGTTAGCTGCTGTGGCTCCACTTATGGCATTATGGTGTTATATCGACAGGGAGTCTGGCCCAGGTTAGCTCGAAGGTTAGCTGATGTTCCTGCACTCACAGTATTATGGTATTATACTGATGGGAGTTCCATCCGGATTAGCGCTAAGGTTAGATACTGGGGAGTCCCATCCAGATTAGTTGTACAGTTAGCTACTGTACTTCTACTTATGGTATTATGCTATTATACTGATGGGGATTGCCATCCCGATTAGCTGTAAGGTTAGCCACTGTGGCTTCGCTTATGGTATTATAGTGATGGGCAGTGTCATCCAGGTTAGCTCATTTGCTGTACCCCCACTTACAGTGTGAAAGAAGGTGTGCAGTTGTTGGTCTGGATCTGAAATGAGGTGCAGTTATTACTGAAGGCAGATGAAAACCAGGTCTAGCAAAGTAGCTGACGGTGAACATGGTAATCTCTGAATGTTTGAATCAACCCTTATAGAAAAGGACTATTCTGCATTGTAAAATATTGTGTCATGTTTTTTGTCACACTTCAAAATATATAGTGTTTGCCCTTCTCAGACACAAAAGAATATAGCTGTGAAATATACGCAAATATATTTTCCAATATTTGCAAATATATTGCAGTATATCGAATTTCCATGTGAGAGGCCAGTTTCTGAAAGCATACATTCCTAAAATGTCCTAAATGTTAAATCGTTTGTTTTTCTCAGCCCACTCTCTCTCTCCCTCTCTCTCTCTCTTTCTCTTGCTCCCTCTCCCTTTCTCTCTTGATCTCTCTTTCTCTCTATCTCTCTCCCTCTCTCTATCTTCCTCTCTCTTTCTCTCTTTCTCTCTCTTGACCTCTCTTTCTCTTTCTCTCCCTCTCTCTCTTTCTCTCTCTCCCTCTCTCTATCCCTCTCTCTATCTCTCTCTCTCTCTCTCTCTCTATCCCTCTCTCTATCTCCCTCTGTCTCTTTATCTCGCTCTCTCTTTCTCTCTCTCTCCCTCTCTCTCTCTTCCTCTCTCACTCACTCTCTGTGGACCCCTCCTCACTTCACCTCGTGCAGCCCCTCCCCCAAAGTCTGAGGTCACATTCCTCTCGCAGGCTAACAGTTTCTCCTGAGACCCCACAGCAATTGACTTTTTCAGGTTTTTTCCCCCCCTACTAAAAAGAGTGGAGATCACAGCAGGCACCATAGTAACCCACAAATGGCTTAATGTTTGATAGCGAGTCAGGAACGAGTCAGAAACGAGTCAGTTGTAGTGATGTGCACCCACTGGTGTCACATCAAATTTTCCTCATTTTCACATTTTCCCAGACTCCGTCAGTCATCGGATAGCAGTTCCTAACATCCCTCTGTTGTTTGGAGCTCACGTCCAAGGTGGGATTTGAACGTCAACCTCTCACTTGCCCAAATATGTATTTGACAAACGTGTTACCAGTCAGCTAAATTGCCCCTAACCAAGGGCAACATAATTTTGAATTTGAGGATTTTGTCATCCAGGAGTGTTGTTACCATAACCTGCTTTTACTAGTGAATTAGCCAAGCTAACCCAGCTACACTCACTTATCATCTCTCTGCTCATTGGCCCGTACTATCTCCTGTAGTCCTGAGAGATAATGCACTTGTAAATCACTTTGGATTAAAAGTGTAAAATGTAAATGTAAAATAATGTCCCTCTTGTTGATTTGTGCTTGCTCTCTCCTGTAGTCCTGAGAGATAAGAACCCTCTGTTGATTGGTCCTCACTCTCTTCTGTTGTCCTGAAAGATAAGAACCCTCTGTTGATTGGTCCTCGCTCTCTCCTGCAGTCCTGTGTTGCCTTCAGGATGTAAAATAGCCACTGGCTCATTAGCAGATGCTTCACCTGCAGTGCAAACACCAGTGAGTTCAGAATGGAGTTTTATTAGAATGGGTTAGGCAAAAGGACCAGTCAGAGGTCCTGTCCTGGTCAATCCTCAATGCCCCCTGCATCATTTTCATGATTCCTGATTAAGATGAGCTCTTATACTGCTCATATATGTCCGTGTGAGAAGTGGTATATTTATTGTGGGAGGCTGACAGCTGCCCAGTACCTAGTGTAGCATAAGGCAGGCTTATATAAAGCTTTCATTCATGTGAAGCACAGACTTCAGCTCAGTGGGGGGGGTACAGAGAAAGGCCTTTTATGAAGGTCAGAGGTCAGAGCCTTATGTGCAGGCCGCTGTGTCCTGTTGTGTAAGCGGGCCGTTTCTGCCTTGCCAACTCTTGTGTGAAGGCTTTCTTTCCCCCGTTGTTACGCCAACTGGCTGAAGTACTCCTCTGCGACCTGTTTGCAGGAGGAAAATAATTTGTTACATACATATTTGTGCATTTTGTTTGTTTGTGTTTGGTGTGGGGGTAAGGTTGGTTCAGACTAAGCAGCCGTGACTCCACAGCCGTTTTTCTCAGCTCATTAAAACACAGAGCATGCACACACAACGGAAAGTGCACCCGTAACGTTTCTTTCCTCTTCTTATTTTTACACTGGAAGATTAATGAAATTCATACATGAGTGGGTTAGATTAATCCTGTTGTCTTTTCAGAAGATAAACAAATTTGACACCACCCCCCCCCCCCCCATCCTATTGTCGTCCATGAATTGTGTGTGACAAAACGAGGTAAAGAGGTTTGTATTGCCAGGTAATTAGCCCCTCGTACGCATGCACGTTTAACTGCTCCGAGCGAGAGGGTTTGTCATGGGTGCCAGTGTGGGATGGGGGCCCAGTGAGGTTCCATCAGAGCCAAGTCGGGCTCTGAGACAGGATTAAAACATCTCTGCAATGATTGGGCCAATCGCTGCCGGGGGAGTGTCTCTTCTCGCCCGTTCCTGTGTTTTCATCTGAAGCTCCGGAGCTGGCTTCTGAAGAAGAATGCCCAACGGGTTGCTAGGGTCGTCCTGTCACCGAAGGTCTCGTTCCACCAGGAGGCTGGTGGGTTTGAGTCACCTGTGCGGGCACTCCTGTGTTCTTCTGCTGGGGTTGGCAGGAAGCAGCCACGTTACAAGAAGCTCATTTCTCAAGCCCTCCTAACTTCCGTTCCCACATGCTCTGGAGTAAGTCTGGATAGCAAAGGTACAGTTTGTCATATTGGCGTCTTGCAATCTGGCTCTAGCAGGTTTTGGCAATGGGGCACTTGTGGGGCAGCCTGTAGCCTCGTGGCTAAGTTACATGACTCGGACCTGGAAGATTGGTGGTGCAAACCCCGGTGTAGCCAAAATAAGATCCACACAGCTGTTGGGCCCTTGAGCAAGGCCCTTAACCCTGCATTTCTCTAGGGGGATTGTCCCTTGCTTAGTCTAATCAACTGCAAGTCGGTTAAAGGCATCAGCTAAATAACAAACAATGGCTAGCTGATGTCATAGGTGAGTGCCCGAAGTTGGCTTGAATCTGTACCTCTGACTGAAGCCCTGCTCACACAAGATGGTGGATCATTAGAGGACATACCACAGCGCTGGTTTGTTAGCAGGGCATAGCCCTGGAATCTGAATGGACCTATTCACCGGCAGAAGGTCGGCTTGGCCAGGCTCATAATCCCGTAAGGTTATAGGCCTGGCAAGTGAGGGATGTGGTAATGCATTAATGCATCGCTACCCTCCCAGAATGCACCAGTAGTCCGTGAGCACCATCCCACCTCTACCGTTATCAGACAAGAGCGATCGGCTGACGATCTGATCCACGCCGCCTCACTGCTTTTAATGCTTCAGGGGCGATGATAAAATGGAGGTTTATTCACAGAGGCATTCGACAGGCCAGTGGAGTGTGTGTGCAGCTGAGAGAGAGGCAAAGAAAGATAAAATCACTCTGCTGACAAATTGCACACCCCCTTCTATTACTGTAATTGTGTTTAGACTTTAACAAAAGCCACTTGCTTAATTGACATTCTTTGTTTTGTTTCTGTTGTTTTTTCCTGGTATTACAGTGCGAGCAGATGTTGATGCTTATTCAGTGGTAATTAGTGTCTGAATTTAGGAAATTTGAGCGAACAAAAAGAAAGGAAGCTATGAGTGGAACAAAGCCGTAGTTTCGTTGCCTCATCGTGGAGAATCGGGGTGGGGCTGGCAGGTTTTTCCCAGAGTCCCTCCGTGGAAGCGAGAGAGAGGGGATACTCAAATCTGGTCTTCCTCGGTTTGTTTTCTAACTCAAAGTTAATTGACTGATTAATGGCAGTGATTGGCCTGAGATTTAGCTCATCTGGGGCCGGTTTCACAGACACAGATTTAGCTTCGAGTTTTATACCGAAAATCTCAATTTAAATTTAAATTTAGTCTCAGACGCAGCTTAATCTGTGTCTGTGAAACTGGTCCCCCGGTGCCCCCGGTTTAAATCAGTCCTGATTCCAGGGGAAAGGAGGAAGCCAGCGGGACCAATGCCCTCAGCGGTCAGACCTGAGTCACACTGTGACGCGTTTGTGCGCGTCAGCGGGTAAAACACTCAGCGGCAGACAGGGGTGTTCGCCTTTGATCGCCAGAGCTCCAATTAGCCGCTTTATTAATTAGCACTGGCCGTCCACACTTTCACCCCCGTTTTGATGTTCTGACTAATGAATCACATCCAGTTGTAAAATTAATGTTTTTGATTTACACCTTTCTGCAAACGTCATTGAAGGAGACAATCTCAGGTCCCGCAGATAAACGGAACTGCTGTGATGTAACACCTTGATCAAACGTAAAATAAATGCGAATAAAGTTTGTTGGTAATAACAATGGAACGACTCCAACGATCTGGAAGATAGTTAATGGCTACTTCCTGCTAATTTCCTCATGGATTGCAGACCCTTCTCCTTAAATTGGTAAATCTCCTCTACCTTTCTGGCCTTGTCCTGAGTTGGCCCCAGAAATATAATTACAGATTTAATTGGATAGAAGGACCCGCACCCCCCTGCACCCCCCCCCCCCGCTCACCCCACTCACCCACAGCAGAGCTTGCAATATTTCTCTGAAGGTCATCCTGTTGGTACTGCAGGATTATGGGTAAATTCAGCAGTCTGACTGAGATATTATTTCACAAACTTTTACATCATCAGCTTTCCAGTGTCTGTCTATTGGGATGAGGGAATTACTTCTTTTTGGATATTTGTAATTGACTTGGGAAAGGTTTTTCATTTTGGATAACAGTAAATGTAAAAGTAACAATGCATATATTATATGATATGACATTCCAGTCGGTTTAGATGTAGTGGCGCTGAATGTAAATGAACTGTGCGGTAATATGAGCCTCTTTTGATTGATTCGCTGAATGGCGTTCCTCAGCATGGCACAACAGCAGAGATTTGTTTCGGGGAGCAGTGAGTGCTTCCTGTACCCTCCCTGCCCCCCTGGAGTCCTCTCTCTGTCTGCCCCAGGGCAGGGGTACACGCCTGATGGGCTTTTGAGTTCCTTTCCCTCCCAAAACCACTGAGGCTCACACCACCCACCTTGTGTAGCTGTTCGGCGAGAGAATGCACGGAATAACTGATTTTCCAAAGTGATTACTGAAGCAAACAAAAGGTTGCAGGTTCATATCCAATTGTGGAAGGAGTGGGGGATTCTGCTGGAGCCTGAAGCTTGTCGCTAGTCTCTAATGGAATTGTTTGGCTAAATGCCATGCTTGTCGTAAGAATGCGTGGAGTTTACGCTGCGTAAGTCCCTGTGGAATTGCCGTAAATGGCATTGCTCCTGTAGTGGAATGTGGATGTGTGTTGTTGGGGTGAAACAGGAAGCTGTCACAGCTGGGGGGGCTGGGGGAGGGTGGGGGGGGGGAGTGTCTGTCTCTGGGTCCCTGGGGCTTCATGCCCACCCCCGGCCTGTTTTTAGTGCTCACCTTCAACCAGCCGTAATAAAATAATGTCAGTCTCCGTGGGGGGGTTTGGTAAACTCTGTTAAATTTTGACATTTACAGTGTGTAAAGAGGAGTCTGTCTCTTCTACCTCTGTAGTGGAGTGAGCCAGACAGACCCTCCCCCCCCCCGCCAACCATTACCTCACCCCCACCCTCCCCCCAACATGTCCTGGAGAAACACGAGCCTTTCTCCTCTGGAGCACCGAGGCCCTGTCCAAGCCCACACAATCTGTCCTTCCTAAGCCACCGCTGCCTGCGAGATGGCTGAGACCTCACCGCCGGGCATGCTGGGAGGTTTCTGACCGCAGGGAGACGGCTCTTCTGCTTTTTCTTCATCAGCTGAGGAGGGATAGAAAAACAGAAGTGCTCTGTGCGTGCGCCCTTCCCCTGGTCCACCATAACGAGGGCCTGCGCTGTTGTGCCTCAGCCTTTTCTGGGATTACCTCTCTCTTTCTCTCTCTGTCTCTCTCTCTCTCTCTCTCTCTCTCTCTGTCTCTCCCTCTCTCTGTCTCTCTCTCTCCCTCTGTCTCTCCCTCTCTCTCCCTCTGTCTCTCCCTCTCTCTCTGTCTCTCCCTCTCTCTGTCTCTCCGTCTCATGTAGAAAAGAACGAAGTAAACCTTCGGGGAGTGTATCTGCTAATTTCAGCACTACCACCGTGAGGGATAAGGAGGTAAACCCGTGTAAACATGCCGGCGTTCGTACAGCGCTAATCCTGCCCCAGACAGATTTGGGAAAGATAAAGCGGCAGTTCCTGAAGTCGGCCCACTTTGTTTGCATGATAATTTTATGAGGAGCAGAAGTGCAGAGCTATAAGGCTGTGAGATAGCTCTGCATAATGATTGGCCAGCTCATAGAAGAGGTGAGACTGCTCTGCGTAACAATTGGACGGCTCATATAGGAGGTGAGACTGCTCTGCATAATGATTGGCCAGCTCATAGAGCAAGTGAGTCCACTCTGCGCAGAGATTGGCCACCTTGTAGAGGAGGCAAGATCATTCTACATAGTGATTGGCTAGCTCTTGAAGGAAGTTTGGGGTGAGGGTTACCGCCAGGGTCTTGGGGAACAAATGGCAATAATCTGGTTTCAGAGCCAGTTAGTGTGGGAATACGACCTTTTTGTGTGTGTGTGTGCATGTGCATGTGTGCGCGCATGTTTGTGTATGTATGGAGTACTGTGTCTGTGTGTGTGTGTGGGGGGGGCATATGAATCTGTGTGTTTGTGTGAATGTGTGTGTATGTGTGTGTGTGTGTGTGAGAGTGGGAGTGTGAGTGTGTGTTTATGTGTGTGTGTGTGTGTGTGCGTGCGCATGTTTGTGTCTATGGAGTACTGTGTGTGTGTGTGTGTGTGCGTGTGCATGTTTGTGTATGTATGGAGTACTGTGTCTGTGTGTGTGGGGGGGGGTGCATGTGAATCTGTGTGTTTGTGTGAATGTGTGTGTACATGTGTGTGTGTGTGTGTGTGAGTGTGAGTGTGTGTTTATGTGTGTGTGTGTGTGTGCGCGTGTGTGTGAGTGTGTGCTTGTGCTTGTGTACGGGCCTACAGCAGCAGATTGAGTGGTAGACTTGGAGCCCCAGTCATGTATCACTCAAAGCCCTGGTGAATGTGGCAGCAGATGATGGTATGAAGCAGTCATTTCTGCTGAGACACGACCTCATTACTCTCTGTGAATGGGCTTTGTTGAGAGCCGAGGTGTAAAAACCCTCTCAGACTTTCTCTCCCTCTATTTTTCATGGTTGCCAGATGGGCGATCTCCATTCCTAGCTGTCCCCTGACCTGGCAGGCAGAGTCATCACATAGGCATGTGATGCAAGAATATACGCCATCTGATTATGGGCCTGTGTGTGTGTGCGTGTCACTGACCTCGAGGGCCGGTCGGCTGGTTTTCCAATCTCCCTTTACCTGGGAGTCTGGTGTGAAGACAGTCTGTCCAATCAGTAGTACTAATTACCTGGCAGAAAGGTAAACCAGGGCTGGATTTGTGGGGATCGGAGGGCCAGAGTTGGTGATCCCTGGGTTAAAGTGTTTTATTATACTCTGTACTATATATACACAATTAAAATGAGGTACCTACTAGGTCATGAGCAGTCGGTCTAGAGAACACTGACTGTTTTAAGCCAACCGTACCCCAGCAGAAACAATCCCGTCTGTGGACTCTTAGATTACTAATGACGTTACCTGGATTTAAACTTTCAACCCCGACAGGGCACAGCTATCTGCAGCTCTGCCTGTTATTGTTTAGTTCTCCAATGAAGACCAGTACATCCATGGCTGCTTTTAAGGGTCGTAATAACAGGGGTATTTTATGCATGTGAAACATTGGTTAGCAGCACACAGACGACACCGCAAGTCTGAGGGACAGCTAATGTAGCATTAGCATGAGAGCATGAGGACATGTCTGGGTGGATGGAAAACAATAACTGTAAGACCTACTCTCATCTGGGTATAAAAGAAAATACATAATAACATAATAAATACATAATTACTTTCTCATTGTTAATCTCAGGGTCTCAGCCAGGTGGAGTGCCAAGGCAATGTCATGAAGTGTTACCTACTGTTAATTCATCTCCTATACTGAGCGATTTTAGGTGAATTTTCCAATCTCCCTCACTAACCAAAGTTACGCTCTTTTACATTAACCAATTTGTTCACCTTGTGTAAAATTGTACGGTTTTGCATCTAAACATTCCCAATGTATTTATTTTATTCTCATTGCTGTCACAGGGGGGTGGGAGTTATCTTGCTCTGTTCTCATAGTTTGTGAAGGTTTGCAGGCGAACTTTGAGACATTAGCGAGATGGCGTTATACTGCCATCTAGTGGCTGTGGTACTGTGACATCATGGTCTTCATCCTTGTCTTCAATCCAAAGACGACAAATGAGTGTTTTTGTCAATAGGAATAATCACGAGCTGCACTGCTTTGTGAAATGTAGGCTCTTTATCTTCATAATTGCAAATTAAATGCCTTTGTTTATGGGAATGCGTGTGCTTGCTTGTCTTGTAGGAAGGAAAGAAGAAATTTGACAAGGAAACCGAGAAGTATTACTCCGTTTTAGAGAAGCACCTTAATTTGTCATCGAAAAAGAAAGACAGCTTTTTGCAAGAGGTAAGCTGCAAAGCTTTTATGTTCGCAACAAAAAAAAAAGAATTGTGAATATGTTTTAAATGAATAACATGGTGGTTGAATCTGTCTTTAAGCAGCAATAAAACAAATATGCATATTTCTATTTTTTATTATTCAGTCATTTAAACGAGTTTTAAAACGTATTTTTCTAAGCCTACATTTCCCGCTATAAAAGTTCACCCGAAATGTCTGGGCGTGGTAATTAGAACTGCCAATTAGCTATGACGTGCCCCCACCTTCCTGTAGGCCAGCGGCGCAAACGAGTTATAGGGGAGTGGCTATCCTCGTGTGACGTACTACTAGGAGAACATTCTCAACCGGTTGAAAATAGGACCATACCTTTAAAACTTACTTAAAAAAAGCTTACTTATCCAAAACTAAAGAACGGACATATTTCATATTTTCGTCGCGCTTCTTCCTCTTGTGCAAATTGCATGTAAAAACCCCAAGAGAGTGTGTGACCAACCACTGCTTTAATTAAACATTCCACTCCACTCATAAAATGTGTCAGACTAAGACTGCTCATCTTGGATTCCATTCCATTCCCCTCCTACATGAATCGCAAGTGTTCTCGCTAAAGAATGAAAAGACATATGGAGATTGACATAAAAAAGAATACGGAGGACATGACCTGGCGTTAGGCCACATTGTATCGGTTCTGTAAAATGCGCTACTGAAAGTTCGGTGTATGCGCCTCCACTTCTGTTTAAAATATGATGAAAATGTGTTTATGCCTTAGTTTGATGAGGCATGTGCTCTTCCCCTTTCTCGAGCGACAGCATCAGTCTGACCTTAAACCCAAACATAATTATTTATTCAACCGGCACTGGCACGTTTGTTCCAGATAAGACCATTACAGTAGAGCCGCGGTTGTGCGTTTCATCCTGCCTTGTGCGGTTTAATTATTTAAATCACCACAATCGTGCGCGTGATCTGACATTTCATGCGATATTCTCATTGATCACAATTGACAACTGTTTTTGTGTCCCTATCTCAAACATTTCACTGACGTCTAATCTGCAAGTCAACGGGCGCTGGTGTCGATAGCTAATTAGCTAACTGAGCCTCGGTAAATGTTGTAAATGAAGACGTGCTAACACACCCCTAACCACCCCCGAGCCTGAGTGACAGTTTACCTGCCTATTGTATTTACACTGTTAAAGTCAGTTGCCTCTCACCTAGTGTAAACTTCTGTGGGAAACGGTCATTTGAAGTAATGTAGGAAGTTGTCATTTGAGTGAGTTGATAAGACATTTTCCTATTTCCAGGCCGATGCCCAGATTGATAAAGACAGGCAGGTGTTTTATGATGCCTCCCTGGAATACGTCTTCAAAATACAAGAAGTTCAAGAGAAGAAGAAGTTTGAATTTGTCGAACCGGTAAGTTTCGTTTCCGTGCGTCTCATCTGTTAGTTTTCATCAGAGTGAAATGTAAAGAAAGCGTTTGCTCAGATAAAAAGCATCCGCGTTGTCGAGTGATTCTGATATTACACTCATTCCCATATGTCAAGCCGAAAGAATAAAAACGCAAACACAAGTTACGTAACACTCCCCAGTCGCACCGCCACTATGCTGTCCAAACATCCTTTTTTAAATCAGCCCGTCAAGCAGCTGGACGAGATGAAAAAAACTTTAAAGTAAAACTGCAATTCAGTTTTACTTTCACTGGAATAAAGCAAGTTACCATGACACTGCTGAAATAGATGCATTGATGCATTGACATTAATATTACTGAAAGAAAATTTTAGAATTTTCTTTTAAGCTTTTAAAAGATTGTACTTCTCATTCTGTTTATCTTTGTTTGGGCTTTTCAAAGACATTTTTATTTTTGAGTTGAATGTGTCCTGACTGCTCTATGTGTTTATATTTCCCCCTGTGTTACAAATGCATTCTGTAGTACAGTTTGAGTTTAGTTCGAATGTCTATGACAAACTAGTTGTGTCTATTGTAGTGAAATTAATGGAATGTTGATAATCAATAAAATACAATATGGAAATTCAGACATTTCACCATGATAATCATGAATGCACCTTCAGTGCTCTGGACAAATGTAAAATCCACACTTGGATCAGACCAGGATCATGATGTAATCGCATAATGTGACATTCATCTTCAATTATGGAGTGAAGCAGTGCAATAATTAATCAGTGGTACAGAGGTACAAATCATTGCCATTTCCTAAATGGCAATGGCAATCAAAAGGCAATCAGGTTAACAGTGTTGTGCGGAATTAACACCGCCATGTCTGTCATGAACTTCGCCTTCAACTGCCAAGATTGAGTAGATCGATACATAACTACACAAGGTTAATGTGGGTTACTGAGTGTGGAGCAGCATGTGGCTTATGTAGTGCTGTAATTTCATCTTCGCAATCTGCCGCGCATGAAATTAGTATCATAGAGGATATTAAGGTTAATCAGTTTAAACTATTAATTATCTTTATTAACCAATTCTCTTTATGAAAGACATTCTTGGTTAGTGGGTAGGGCAGTGGAGCCTCACAGAAAGAAGGTCCTGGGTTTGAATCTCGGCCTGGGCCTTTCTGTGTGGAGTTTACATGTTCTCTCCGTGTCCGTGTGGGTCGATGGCGTGTGTGCCCTGCGTGTGTGCCCTGGGTGTGGTCACACCACTTCTCCAATGCATGCTGGGATAGGCTCCAGAGTTTTTAACCCAAAGGGCTGAAGTAAGATTGCAATAAATTTTTCTCTAAAATTCATATTCCTTTTGGATTTGCTGCCTCCGTTTTTGCTGATGATGGCAGCGCTGGAACCCCACTGATCTTTTCTGATTGTGAATGAAATTCATTCAGGGACAGCCTGATGAAAACAGGCCCAGGCTTTAGTGATTGCCCACCTGTATAAATGGATTCAATGTTTTAAAAAGTTGCTCTGGATAAGAGCATCAGCTTTTGTAAATGTTAAAGAAGGAAACTCGTTAGCCGTCATAACAAGCTGCATCTTTATGAAAATCTCAATACCGTCATGTCCTGTGACACTTAGCTGTAAAACTAGGCCTTTGTATGTTTGTGAACCAGAAACAGAATGTGTGTACAAGACCACAACACTAAAGCCCTTAATATGGCTCACACAGAGATCGTGATCGAGGCCATGAGAAACGGTTGCGCTCGGTGAACATAATTAGTTCCTGTTAGAAACGGCTGTTGTTAACGAGCCTGAACTCGTCACTGGTAGACAATTAAGCTGTGGCGGGTGCTTCCTGTCTGGGTTCCTGAGTGTGGGAGTCAGGCTACTTCGATGGCAGCCATCACTCTGCGCGAACGTACCAGCAACAGGGGCGAGACTACTGTGAGTTTCAACCTCCCCAATCCATGGCCCTTGCCAATCTCTCTGCATAACAAGAGATATGATTAGTCCAATCAGCTAAAGACCAAGGTTCCCAGCCAGGGGAATTAAGCACTCTTATTGGCTCTCCAGGGGTGATGTCGCAGTCAGTAGGGCATATTCACACATTGGCTCATATCTAACTCACTTCTAACAGTGGAGTTCTTTACCAGAAGATATTAGGGTCTTCGCCTTCATTTTTAAATCTCATTCTTTTAAGCATGGATTTTATACTCCCCACTTTTCTTTTACTCTTGTTACTTTATTTTATGACCCGTTTTTACCCGTTTTAGTTCCATGTCTTACTAAAATACACTAAAATACACATGCCATGTTTAATTTTCTTTAATAAAAAAAAAACAAATGTTTATTATGTTGTATTTTGTTGAAAGTTATTTGAATACAAACTGTATATGACAAATGCCATATAATGATATCAATGAATGATACAGATGATCCAGTAGCCGTGACATCACAACTCGGTTTTCCCGTTCAGTGTGTCACGGACCGCTTTAATACAGGAAGTAGGGGAGAAACAGAGCGTTCCGCTCGATCACGTGATCCCATCCACTGCACAATGCAGGACGCACTGGCCCACCTGCAGTATATTACTTCACACCAGCAGATATGAGTAGAATTATGGGTCAGGGCCCATACAGTATATCACCCAAGTGTTCCTGCTAAATTCACTCCAGCACTTAATCTCCCAGCATTTCCTGTCAGGGACAAAGGAAGGTAAAACGAGAGAGCCGTTTGCTGGCAAATACAGGCAGGAAAATTAGAGCCTGCTGTTGAAAAGCTCTTCAGAAAAACGTCCTCTTTAAAGGGACTGCGGCCTTTTTACCGTCACTGCTAACCCCATCTAAGCGGGAGGGGTTTACAGGAAAGGCGAAATTTCTCTGGTTTTAAGAGGCCTGGGAGCGTGAGAAGGAAGCTATCCCTTTCAGAGGCTGATGACTCGACTTTGCGTTTGTTTACGTCCGCTGTGAGGGCCAGATTATGTCCAAATATAAGTGTGGGAGCGGAGTCCGTCTCATGAACGTGAAAACAGAGGCAGGCTAATAATACGAAAAGGACAGTATTAGGGTGACTCATCCCTGAACCCCGTGATTAGCTTGAGTAATGTGTGTTTATGCAGCTGATGTCTGCTTTCCGCTAACAGCAGAGCACTGGCTGCTTCAGCCTTGCTGCTTTGGTGACTCTAAAAAAAAAAAATTAAAAAAAAGGAAAAAAAATCTATTTTTTCGTCCAGCCTGGGATTATGCTGAAGAACACATAACTGTAGAAATGAGTGATGGATAATATTTATGGAGGTGTGAACGGGACCCTTTTATTTTTTTCAAAGTTAAACAAATCACTCTTCTCTGAGAAAAGAGTTATTGGCCTCACCTTGCTAACTTTATCTGCAAACATCAGTCATTTTTTGCCTTATTGATAGCATTTAGTTGACAAGGAGAATGCACAGTAATCAGTATCTGTTTTCACCTCAGTACCAGGTCACGGTGAAGGATGAAATATGTCAGCTGATCATTTCCGTCGTCTCACAGCAAGATCAAAATCAAGTCTGGCTGTGAACTTTGTACTCTTTGTACTCTACATGTTGGTCCTTATTGGACCCAGATAAAGTATTTTAAAAGTGATTTAACTCTGAACATTGAGTTCTGCGGACTCTAGGCGGGCTAGAACAGGTTGCAGGCTGAGTTTTTTCTGTGGCTAACCTACATACTTCCAAAGACATCTCTGAACTGAGCTAATTAAGCCAGTTTCTAGTTGGTACATTGCTCGTTACATTACATTACCGACCCAATGATCAGGTCCCTTTCGAGAGTGAGTCAGTGTTTGGGAAATGAAAGCACGCGGGCGATGTCCTTGGGCCTGGAGCTTCTTAACCTCCTGCCTGAAGATGAATGGATGAAGAAGGATTTTTGCGGTTAGCAGCTGGAGCCTGGTCTCTTTTAATAATAATTTTTAATAATTGAAAATAATTCATAAGTTATTTGTCCGATGTTATAATATTTTTCAGGGCCCTTGGAATCTCCCCCCCCCCCCCCCCTTCCATACAGCTCTGATACTTGTACCTACTTGTCTTCATGTTATGTTGTTTTTCTTTCTCTCTCTCTCCCCCCTTCAGTTGCTGGCCTTTCTCCAGGGCCTGTTCACCTTCTACCATGAAGGCTACGAGCTGGCACAGGAGTTTGAGCCCTACAAGAAGCAGCTGCAGTTCAATCTTCAGAATGTAAGAGTCTTTCTCTCTGAGCTGTTCTCCTGGGGCCGGCCAATGGACGAGGCTTTTAAAAGGAGGGCGGAGGGCGGGGGGAATCTCTGCTCTGAGCAGGCTGCAGTCAGTCCTGAACCCCTTCAGCTGAACTGACATTTCTTCCATTAATTGGGGAAAAAAACCCAGTGAGGGATGCTTTTTTTCAGGTTATGTACTGAATTTTAATCTATCTTCAAAGTTTTTATTGCAAAATTGCCCTGTACTGTAACGTTAGTTACAAGTGGTGGCGATGACTGAAAAATAATTTGCTGTATAGTGTTTCATATGTTCGCACAATGTAAAATCTTTTTCCCTTATTAATCCTTAAAGGCAGGGGAGTCCAGTCTAATCTGAAAAGGGCTGGTGTGGGTACCAGTTTTTATTTTGGCCCAGGACCCCAACAGCTGATTTAACTATTACCCAATCATGGTCTTCAGTCCAGACCCTAGTAGAACTTAGTAGTGTCTTAGTGCTGGCCTAAAACAGAAACCTACACCCACCCGGCCCTTTTTGGAGGAGACTGGGCAGGGGAGCTTGCCTAAAGGGCAGTAGTTCATTTTCAGGTGATGTAATCCTGCAGTAAATCTTTCTTTCTTAAGACCGGCCCTATCCCCAGTCTCGCTCCTGAAGCTCAACAGGGCTTCCAGGTCGATAAACACGGCCTGGTCATCCAGCGCTCACAAAGAGAATATTGTGATTTGGACTCTCCTGGTGTTGGGGGGATTAGAATGTGTTTCTGGGGTTTTAAGATCTAAGCCCATTTCATTATTAATGTCACTTCAAGCCCACGCAGTCCTGGAGTGAAACTCACTCCAGATATGCAGCTGCCTCTCTGAGATACTGAGCAAAACGCTCCAGACCCTTTCAAGAGTTAATCAGCGTTTTGGAAATGAAAGAGCGCGGACGATGTTTTTAGACCTGGAGCTAGACGCGCACAGAGCTTCTTAACCTCGTGCTTAGAGATGAAATGGGTGAAGGAGGCTATTAGCGGCTAGCAGCAGGAGCCTGCTCTCTTGTAAATGCACTTTGATGATGGTCAGTAAAGCTTGCATGGTGAGCAGGCTCTGTAGTGTTAATGAAATGCCTCATATCACAGCTGTCAGTGCGTTTATTCTGTGAACCTCAACTACTAAACATATTTTAGCAAACTTTTTTCATTCTGCTGAACTGGTCCTCTACTAGCTTTCCTGCTGGCAATTCCAGCTAAAAGGAGCCTAAATTGGTCAAGCTGATTTGAGCGGAGTTTTCGAAGCTTCTAGCTGGTCGACCAGCTGTTCACCAGCCTATAGTCAGATAGTTCAATTTAGCCACCAGCTTACTCTACCAGCTTAACCAGCCACAGACTAGTTATGACCAGTTGAGACTAGCAATATACCAGCAATAGACCAGCTATGACCGGCTTAGAATCTGGTTTCAGCTGGTATTTTCAGCTGATGTTTGGCTTGTGTTTGTCGGCGTAAAGACGAGGAACAACTTTGAGAGCACCAAGCAGGAAGTGGAGAAGCTGATGAAGAGGATACGCTCAGCGGACCAGGACTACATTCCCCAGGGGAAGTGGGCCATGGAGGGCTTTCTGTACGTCCAGGAGAAGCGTAAGTTTGTCCTCCCCTGCTAGCCGTAGCTTCCCTGGGTATACGCATGTGTGCACAGGTCTCTTTACTGTCACCTGCCATCCCTTAAAGCCATGGAATATACCAAGATTATGTGGAAAACATATTGAGATAAAACACATGGGGCCAGTTATACAGACACTGATTAAGCTTAGTCCTGGACTAAATTGAATTTTGCATGGAGAATAAACATTCAACGTTGAATTTAGTCTAGACTAGGCTTGATCTGCATCTGTGAAACTGTCCCTACTGTACATCACTTACGATACGCAGCACTTCACTCTGTGTGTGTGTGTTTTTTTTTTTATTGAATGCACTGCTTCGTTGTTTTAAAAATCAAATTAAAGTACTATACTGTATATTACAATTACCGCGTGTTCCAATTCTTTAAGGGGCAGCACCCAGGGTCTGCCACAGTGAGTGACTATAAGCATCTTTAAAACTGTAATCAAGCATTCTTGGGTTTACAAATCTCCTAAACTAATAAAATGCAAGAGTGGACATAGTACCAGCAGTAGTAACAGTAGTTCTGTGCAATGTTATGCTATCGCAGTAGCTCCCACGCTGGACGAAGCCTTTGTACAGGGCTAATGACGTGTTAGCCAAACCGAGTTTGGATCGTGATCAAAGCTAGACTGCATTTCCCCACCAGTGTAAAGGGATCTGGGTGTCTGACTCCTCGGAGAGTTAGGCAGATATACATGTCTTTCGGGGGCTCTTTCTGTCTTAATTATGGATTTAATTACCCTGAGTTTGTCCCAGGACCCAGTGTCCCAGTGTGATCCAGGAAAAGGCTCTGTCTGCGTGCAGCGTGTAGCGTGTTATGGCTCTAACGTCACAGATAATGGTGCTTCTCTACCACAGGGCCGCTGGGCTGCACGTGGGTCAGACACTACTGCACTTTTGAGAAAGGGAGCAAGACCTTCTCCATGAGCAACACGGAGAACAAGTCTGGCTGCAAGCAAGTAAGGCCAGGTTTCATCCTGAACAATATGTTCCATGTACACTTTTCAGTAGAATTTAGGACAACTTACCACTGGTCTACGTGGTTAAGTTAGTGGATTATACTATACACTAAATACTATATAGGTACACTCACTGAGCACTTTATTAGATAGACCCGGCAGCTATATAACAAATTATATTGTGGATATAACTGTGGGTAAGGACTTTCACAATGTGATTAATTTAATTTGCTGATCATTATTTTATCAATTAACCCACTGAACATTGAATTTTATATCTCATTTGAAATGGAAATGAATTCGATATTTCTGGCAGTAATTGTCTGGAAGTGATTTACTCATTTGAGAATGTTGCCCATGGAGATGCTTCCTGTTTGCCCGGGAACATCCTGTCTAATTCGGTCTAATTCCTGCAGTCGTCTGGTGTGCTTTCCACAGAATAACTTTGGGCTCATTGCACAACGCTGCCTCTTGTTCTGTCTCCTCAGAATGGGGTGGTCCTGAGCCCGCCGGAGATGTTTAAACTGAAGTCCTGTGTCCGGAGGAAGACTGACTCCATCGACAAGCGCTTCTGCTTCGACATAGAGGTGGTGGAGAGGTGTGTTTGTGGCAAAAGCGTCCGGTTATTTCTGCATAGATATGAAGCCGGCCTATCCACAAAGTGCTTTTTCCTCAACACAGTGAAGCAAGATGAGTCAACAATGGCAGCTAATTGGCAATAGTGAGCTTTTAGTAAATAAATCACGTGTAATTACATTACATTACAGTCATTTAGCAGATGCTCTTATCCGGAGCGATGTACGATAAAGTGCACATCAGAAACAGGGACAAGTGCACAGAGGGTAGTACAGTTCCAAATGCTAGGGTGACCACATAGATAAACCCTTGCAGATTAACCAGATGAACTGACCATAACCATACAACTCATTGTCCCATAGGAGGGGTCAAATGTTAAAACCATTGCAAAAAGAAAATGGCAGTAATAGTGAGAACAGTAACAGCAACAAGAGGTAAAGCAGGAAGAATAAGAAGCTGAAAGAAGTTGGTGTTCAGAACAGCTCATGGGTTAGACAGGTGATAGTTGTCTGAGACAGGTGACAGTTGATTCAGTGTGTCGGGAAGAATTTAGGACAAGGAGCAGCGTGATAGGTCTGTCTTTGGGCCTCTGTCACATGGGCACGAAGAAGAGCACGGATTGGTCAAGAGCATGCTGACACCATAGCAACAGCATCAATACGGAGGAAGTAGTCATACGTCAGGGCTGCCCAACACTGTTCCCTGGAGATCTACCATTCTGTAGGTTTCTTCTAATTTGGCACACCTTATTCTCGTAATTAGCAGCTCAATGACATCTCTAGCTGTTGACTGAGGTGTGCTTCGTTAGGGTTGGTGTGAGAACCTACAGGAAGGAGGTACATCTCCAGGAAAGGGATGCGTATCCCTGTCATACATCTTGGATGTGGAGTGCTAAAATATGCTTCCTAGTCCCTTGAGAGGAATATTTGTGATCCAAGCTGGTTTAACGAAAACATTCCACATCTGGTATTTGAGCAATGGCCTACTGAAACTAAAATTTCAAACATATTGAGATTTCCTTTTTCATTTGAACTTTTTTAATTTCACAAAGTTTCAAATGTAATGGCCATACAGGTAAAACCCTATTGTAATTGGCTTTGGAGTATCTTCTCATCTGGTTTTTATACAGTGCCTGAAAGAGCCCTTTCCTGTGTTTACATGTGCCTGACCCTTTAAGAGCAGGGTCTGTTTATTCCTGTGTGTACCCAAATGTCCCCTCTTTCTCTGTTTTTCATGTTAATGTAGAAATACCATCTATCACGGACATATTTTCAGGCCTCTGCAAGTTTTCTGTAAAGTCCGGTATGTTATTGTGTCTTTGTACTGAGGTTTGCATGGTTTTGCATGCCTGCTGCTAAACCTCATTCACCATCACCTCATGCCTTGCCTGGGCAGCTCCTGAAGAATGCATGCGACAACTTTCATATGCTTACAGTTATCCCCGAATGATGACTTAGACTGGGCAAGTAGGTATAAGAGGTAGGTGAAGTGACAAATTAACTCCACAGATTGGGCCCCACAACATTCGCTTGGTTTTAGTCGCTCGTGAAATGTTTTTAGAGACAGAAAAAATATAGAAAGACACTACTAGGAATGTATAAAACGGAGGTGCCATCATGCAATCATATTCGCTGAAATAAATGGTCAATTCAACTTATTTATATTAATATTTATGTGTAGGCCTACAGCCTACAGGTAGAAGCTACAGTAGATTTATCCGTTTTGGGGGATTCCTTATGGAAATTTCGCCAGATACATTTGACGGATTAGTAAAGTATTACATTTGAAAGTATTGCATTTCCCGCACCCAGTGATACAGTGTTGTGTAAAAGATAGGCTGCTGTTGGCCAGCTGGTGGATGAGCGCCCGTCAGTGAAATGCATGTTATCGTTCTGTGTTGGACTGCGTCTGGGGAAAAAAACTGATCTGCTGCTAAGTAGGAATCATGAAAATCCCATGAGTCCCAGAGTCCCAGTTGCCGCATATGACAAAAGCGTGTTATTGCAATAAGCGTTCAAGTGATTCGTTTTTTTAATCGTGGCAGCGCATTCGCGGAATATCGCACAGCGTCCGGTTAGTCATAAAGCAAGTCACATCGTGTTATTTTGTCACACCTTATTTTGTCTCGTCACCGAGAGTAGAGTTCGCGAACGCTATTCAGCAGGAGCGGAAAACTTGTGTGACAGAGAGGCAGTGAGCGCAGTGATCCCCTCCAACCCCCCACTAAACTGACAGAGGCTACTCCATCGCGCTGATGCTAACCGCCATTCTCCTGCCGGCTGCGCTTGTAGCTACAACAACTGCAAATTCATTCTCATCACGCTGCAGACATTTCTTCTGCTAAACGCTGACTGCACTCCACTTCAACCAGCAATAATTACACCATCCACTGTACGCGCCTGTCAGCTGAAGCAGCACTGACTAATACCCTCTAATTAATGTGCTATCCATAATAAAGGTCCACAGCTCTGATTATGCTGATTATGCAGAACCTAGATTGATATATGATCTATAGACTATTTTTAATATGGCTTCGGCTAAATGCCACTATGTATATTGGAGATTAAAATATGGCATTACTTTGCATAAATTAATAAAATTACAACGATTCATTTAAAATTAATCGAATAGAAGTACCAAAATTGCAAATTGAAAAAAAATAATATTGAAACGATTGAGAATTATTGAAAGCTGTGGAATTTCCGGCACAAGCACTCTTTCGCGTTAATGTGTTTCCTGAGGTCGTTTTAATGAGATGAGTGAGTGAAGTGGGTCGTATCTCTCGCGGAGACACGCACACATACCCTGCACATACCCAGTAAAATGTCCAGTGTTAATTCGACACTAACGGAGTGCATATGGTCCTAGTCTCAAGTGTTGATTTAACAATGGACATTTCACAGTGTGGCAAAGGCTGTTCAGAGCCAGAATGTTGGTGTGTGTATTCAGAGCTCAGACGGGGAGGTGTGAGCAGAGCCACTCCTGATTGGTCGGGCTGCCCTGAAGGCAGATAATGTGCCCTAGTGCCTTATAAGTTATGACCATCCACATTCTGAAGGGTCCATTTTAGGTCTTGGTGGGTTGTGGACCCTTCAAAGCAAGGTGGTAAAATATCGCAACAAAAGTTTAATATCTTTCTATAGTAATATCTATAAGCATAATACAAATGGGTAAATTTGAATTATTGCAGACATTCTGCTGTAGCTAGATTGATATTTTTTATTTCTATATATCATGTTACATTTATGTAAGGCTTCACTTGGTGGTGGGGGGGGATGGAGGTATTACCAACAGTGCTCTTCTGTGTCTGTGTAAATCTGGCAGGGGTGTGTGTGAGGTGGACAGAGTAATTACTGCACGGCTTCACTGAAATCCACACAATCACACTATTCATGAAATTCTGTGAAATATGAAAAATAAATCAGCGGTGTAATTGTGCTCCCACGCAGGGCTGTTTGAGTCAGCACGGGTGTGTTAATGCAGTCTGGGGGCTTGGGTTGGGTTCGGCTGCACCACACCGTGTGGGAAGATGTCTGAGGCAGAGGGCGTTTCTGACCAAAGCCACAGACAGACAGACAGAAAGACAGAGCTGATAGTGGCTGATATAAGGCTTAACAATGTTCCTCTCTCTGTCTCACTCTGTCTCGCTTTCTCTCACTCTCCCCCTCCCTCTCTCCCCCCTCTCTCTCACACTCCCACACTCTCCCCCCCCTCTCTCTCCACCTCTCTCGCCTTTTCTCACTCTCCCCCCCCACTCTCACTCTCCCCCTCTCTCTCCCTCTCTCCCCCCTCTCTATCACACACCCTCCCTCTCTCTCCCACCTCTCTCTCACATACTTTTCCTCCCTCTTTCTCCCTCTCTCTCACACACTCTACCCCCCCTTGCCCTTTCTCTCTCACACACACCCTCACACACTCTCCCCTTCTCTCTCTCTCTCTCTCTCTCTCTCTCTCTCTCTCTCTCTCACACACTCTATCGCCCTCTCTCTCTCACACACACTCCCCCCTCTCTCTCCTTCCCTCTCTCTCTCCCTCTTCCCCCTCTCCCTCTCTCTCTCCCTCTTCCCCCTCTCCCTCTCTCTCTCTCTCCCTCCCTCCCTCTCTCTCTATCTCACACACTATCGCCCTCTCTCCCACACACACTCCCCCCTCTCCCTCCCTCTCTGCCCTCTTCCCCTCTCCCTCTCTCCCCTCCCTCTCTCTCTCTCTCCCTCCCTCCCTCCCTCCCCCTCTCTCTCCCTCCCTCCCTCCCTCCCTCCCTCTCTCTCTCTCTCTCTCTCTCACACACTCTATTGCCCTTTCTCTCTCACACACACTCCCCCCTCTCTCTCCCTCCCTCTCTCCCTCTCCCTCTTCCCCCCTCTCCCTCTCTCTCTCTCTCCTCCCTCTCTCTCTCTCTCTTCCCCCCTCTCCCTCTCTCTTTCTCTCTCTCTCTCTCTCTCAGACATGGCATTCTCACTCTCCAGGCTTTGTCCGAGTCTAACAGACGGCTGTGGCTGGAGGCCATGGACGGGAAAGAGCCGGTAAGAAGCCTCTTATCTGCAGAATGAACACCCCCTGCCTGTGTGTGTGTTCTGCTCTGCCTGAGAGGAGCTAGGGCTTTGATAGAGAGCCATTTTCTAATTTGCTGGATTTTAGTGGCTTTGGCGCCCTCTTGTGTTAGATTTGTGAAATACCTTTCGGATGCACTTATTAACTGTCATCTGAGGTGTTTTGGATCACACACAAAACAATGGTGGTTTTTTGTCATTTAAAGTCATCATACATCACAATATTTTTTGAAATGATATGATCTCATGTGATATGTTCTGATTTCTTTAGATATACAACCTTCCAGCCATTTTGAGCAAAAAAGAGGAGAGTAAGTGTTTTTCATATGAAATCTCTGATGCATGTGCAATATTCAGTTTTTAGCAATCTTTAGTCGTCTGTATGAGGCATCAGCTCTCTGTTTTAGTACTTTGGCCTTGAGTGTGCTGAAAGACATGTGGTAAATGCAGTATATGGTTACAATTATATAATTACTACTACTACTACTCATACCATTATTCCTTTGGTATCACATTTATTTTACTCAACAAAAATGTGACCACGTCCCCCCCATAGGCCATGGAACATGGTCAAAACACAATTTAGATATCTAATCGCCTGAAATCATGATGACAAATCAACACTATCAGTACTAATGGTGGTAATAATTAGTTGGGATCAAGGTTACTCTGTTCTTTCATTCATGTTTGCCCATGACCAGAAGGGAGTGGAGTGTCCCACTAGATTACAGGACAGATTAGCGTCCAGTTTTTCTGTGACCTCACTCAGGCACTCAGCCTCCGCAGGGGCCTGGAGACAGAGCCCCGGTGCTGTAATGTGGCCCTTGTGGGGCCCGGAGAGTAATAGCGCTGACCCCACCCTGTGCCCTCTCGTCCCTCACAGCCTTCCTGAACGAGGCTGGCTTCCATTTTGTGAAGAAGTGTATCGACCTGGTGGAGAACCGGGGTGAGTGCTATATCATCGCTCCTGCGCTAAAAATTACTGCCCGGCTGCAGCTCTAAACCCTGGCTTTGGGATGTGCCCAGAACCACGGTCTGATTTACCCTGGATTTACCCTGGATTTACTCCGGACTGACTCTGGAATGGTCTTCCTGGGGGTATTAAGCTGGCAAACCCAGTAGCATCTTTTAAATCACGCTGAAAAACTTATTTCTATGGACTTGCTTTTAACCAGTGAAACCCTGGCCTGTGTGCGTCTGCTACTAGTGTGTTTTTTGTCTGCTTTATTTCATTATTCTTAGTATTATTTTTTTTGTATATATTTTTTAATCTGAAAGAGTTGTGCAAATAAATTTATTGTTTTTGTTACAGCACCATTTTTGTTATGGCAGTTTGTTTCAAGTTACTGTTTGCTTGACAATGACATTTTCTGACCCCATTAGCAAATGAGATGTGTCAAACTGTCTCACTTCATTGACAGTATTTTTCTGTTTTATCTTATTGAACAAAAAAATCCACGCTCAGGCTGTGATTACAGTGTGTGTGATCCTGTGATGTCACTGTGTGATTGCAGTGTGAGATCGTGTGATGTCACTGTGTGATTGCATTGTGAGTTCCTGTGATGTCACTGTGTGATTGCAGTGTGAGTTCCTGTGATGTCACTGTGTGATTGCAGTGTGAGTTCTTGTGATGTCACTGTGTGATTGCAGTGTGAGATCCTGTGATGTCACTGTGTGATTGCAGTGTGAGATCGTGTGACGTCGCAGTGTGAGATCGTGTGATGTCACTGTGTGATTGCAGTGTGAGTTCCTATGATGTCACTGTGTGATTGCAGTGTGAGATCCTGTGATGTCACTGTGTGATTGCAGTGTGAGATCCTGTGATGTCACTGTGTGATTGCAGTGTGAGTTCCTGTGATGTCACTGTGTGATTGCAGTGTGAGATCTTGTGATGTCACTGTGTGATTGCAGTGTGAGATCATGTGATGTCACTGTGTGATTGCATTGTGAGTTCCTGTGATGTCACTGTGTGATTGCAGTGTGAGGTCCTGTGATGTCACTGTGTGATTGCAGTGTGAGTTCCTGTGATGTCACTGTGTGATTGCAGTGAGATCATGTGATGTCACTGTGTGAATGCAGTGTGAGATTATGTGATGTCACTGTGTGATTGCAGTGTGAGATCCTGTGATGTCACTGTGTGATTGCAGTGTGAGATCATGTGATGTCACTGTGTGATTGCAGTGTGAGATCATGTGATGTCACTGTGTGATTGCAGTGTGAGATCATGTGACGTCACTGTGATTGCAGTGTGATATCCTGTGATGTCACTGTGTGATTGCAGTGTGAGATCCTGTGACGTCACTGTGATTGCAGTGTGAGATCATGTGATGTCACTGTGTGATTGCAGTGTGAGATCCTGTGACGTCACTGTGATTGCAGTGTGATATCCTGTGATGTCACTGTGTTTGTACAGGTATTAACACCATGGGCCTGTACAGAATCGGAGGGGTGAATTCCAAAGTGCAGAAGCTCATGACTGCTGTGTTTGGTAAGGCTGCCAGGACTCTAATAACGCGTATTAGCCTGTTGGGGCAGATCGGATACCTCAGAGGGCTGTGACCAAAAACACAGTACAGTCATGTGTCTGTTGTCAATTGACTTTTATTTCTGCTAAAGATCTAAATCAAGAACTTAGAACAAACATTTTTTTTAGTGTCATGAATGTGTTGACATTTGATAGGATTTTGATATTGTACAGTCTGAGTACTTTTAAGGTGACTGCCATTTTGATCTTCAAAGAGCCGCTCTTCATTTCAGGATGTGAAGCTTTGAAGCTCAATATCTCAGAACTACTCAGAAAGCAGACAGAACCTTATAACGACGCGGTCACGAAATATGTTAATTGGTTAATACATTTTGCAGGGTAGCCTGGGGTGAACTTTTAGACAGGACCGCAGCCAGGGAGAGAGGCTTCAGGGTTGAAAACCCACATATTAAGTACAGCCCCCACACCCCGATCCCCACTCAACAAATCACCTGCACATCCAGGCAACAGTTTATCGTCATCAGACTTGGGTCAAATACGTAATTGTTTTGCAGTCAAATACTTTTCAATTGATTTTGCCTGGTGCAATTGACCCAACCCAAGAGCTTTGCACCAGAAGGTGCGGTTTGTAGTTCATAGGTTCCAATACACCATTAAAAAGCTCATTAAATCTTTGTAAAGTATTTGAATCAAAAACAGTTATGTATTTGACCCAGGTCTGGTCGTCATGACAACTGCGTTTTGCGGCGGGGGTCTAAAACCCACCGCTTCAGACAGAGACGGTGGCTGGCATTGGAGTAGATTCACAAGCAGAGCGTGTCGGTGTGTCCCAGTTAACGTGCTGCTGAATGTGACGTGCTTCTCGCGTAACGAGCTCTGCTGTGAAATGTCACCTGCAGCCAAATCGTCGCCTGACATGGACCTGGACTCCGAAATCTGGGACAACAAAACCATCACCAGCGGGCTGAAGAATTACCTCAGGTCAGCGCGCCCCCGAATCCCGCGCTCGGCTCATTACGAGACGGAGACGCACTGGAAGGGCAGTGCGCCCCTGTCATCCGGTCACGATGGTGACTCACAGGACCGGACGCGAGGCCCATTAAATCAAAAGGCCCTAATGTGGAAGAGTAGCAGCGAAAATGCCTCTCTCCTCTGACGCCGGTTTAATTTATTCTTTTCTCTCCGTGTTTCTCGTTCCCTCCAGATGTCTCTCAGAGCCCCTCATGACCTACAGGCTGCACAAAGACTTCATCGACGCCGTCAGTAAGTCGTAAAACATCTCGCGGAGAAGCCGCACGGCTGGCGTCTCTCAGAAGGGGTTCTGTTTCAGACTGTCCTGACCTTCCCCTGGAAGCACGGCGCACGCTCTGGCCTTTTCCCTCTTTTCAGCATTTTATGATTCACGATATTTAACACAGGCCGGCTTAACATGAGTTTCAAATGAACAGGTTTGTACACCTAATTGAGAGAGTCTGTGAGGATCATTCCAAGAGTTATTAAGATGTTATTTGTTATTTATTTAGATGTTAGAGTTTATTAAGATGTTTTTTGTTATTTAATTATTATTTAAGTGTTTATTTGTTTCTTTCTCCTTGATTCAGGCCAAGAAAACTACACTGTCTACTAAGTGTACTAAAGAAAATTACACTAAAGTTACTTTTAAGTTATTTGTATTTATTATTTTGGAATATTTCTATACATCTGATCATGGGTACCCAAAGCTTTATTAAACATGTAGTCATGCCAAAAAAAAAGACATTTTCTGTATAAAAATCATCTTCAGTATGAATGCAGGTTAGGGAAATGGGTTTGCAACTCCAGTATCCTCGGTTTGGTGTTCAGAAATATCCAGCAGGATTAATGGCTTGTGCAGAATGTAAGCTGTCTGGATAAGTGCGTCAGCTAAATGCAAAAAAGAAGTTACTGACTGGCAGCATTATCTCCAGAGTCAGGATGACCTGAGCATTTCCTTTAGAAACGGAGCAGGCTCGGGCTGGATTTCAGCTCTCTTCCTGAAGAGAAATGGCATTAGGCACAACCCTGCTGGAGCCCGACCTTCCTTTCAGGAAATACACATCACTGAAGAACATCTCCTTTGATAAAGACGTTACCCCATACTGCACAGATTCTACTTTCACCCTCCTGCCATGGGGAGTAGTTTATCTGATACATATATCGTCCATAAGAAAAGAATAGTAAGCATGCATGATATAAACTTTAATTATACTTCAAGCATTCTTAAGTATACAATAGTATACATCAGGTATACTTCAGCATACTATTTTTTTTCACATGGGCTGAGTAAAATATATTTTTCAAATACTCTGGATAGCATTAGTGTTAATTTACAGTTTCAACAATCAGCAGATACAATTATCACGAGCTGCTTACACACCTTATGTACTTTGTACACTCAGTCTCAACAGGTATTTTAATCTTATATTTAGACTTAAAATCATTCTTCTTTTACTTTTTTGTAAAACAAAAATATTGGCAATGAAGAGAGACAGTTTAACTCATTCAAAGATTTTCCAACTGGGGTTAGAAATTTTACTTTTTACTTTTCAAGTAAAAACATTCATATTTCCTTCTTGAGAGAAAAATCAGCTTTTAAGTCAGTTTATTCAATGAGCTGCAGTTTGCGTCCGTTTGTGTACCAACCACCTCTATTTGGGGCAGCCTGTAGCCTAGTGGCTCAGGTACATGAGTGGGACCTGAAAAGTCGGTGGTTCAAGCCCTGGTGTAGCCACAATACGATCCGTACAGCTGTTGGGCACTTGAGCAAGGCCCTTAACCCCTACATTGTTCCCTGCTTAGTCTAATCAACTGTAAGTCGCTTTGGATAAAAGCAAAATAAGTGTAATGTAATGTTTACCCCTCAGAGTCTGATGATCAGAACCAGCGGGTGTGTTCTGTACACGCTCTGGTCCACAGGCTTCCTGAGAAGAACAGAGAGATGCTGGAGATTCTGATCAGACACCTGGTCAGGTACATCCTCCTCCGTACCGCTGTCCCGTGCTCACCTAGCAACAGGCGCCACTTACAAATATTCTATTTAAGTTGCCATGGGAAACAGCCACTGTCATATCTCCTTTAGTACATGCCTAGCTCATTTTAGTTAAAGTTACACTAGGTAAGATTTTTTTTGTGAAAATATTGTTGCAAAACCATTGTAAATCCCTTCCTATCATTGAAAAATGCTCACTGACTTGTTGATTCACCTCTACCTGTCTTTACAGTCCTTCAATTCGGGTTTCAAAATACGCAATTGATGGGCCAGTACTCTTAACAAAACATCGTAACATCGTATAGCTGTATAATAATTAAAGCTCCTTGGTTGAAAATTGGTTCTAATTGCCACAGCCAATGGCGTTTCAACTTCAGCGCATTCTCAGAGAAGGGGTGGGATAAACAGTGTTGTGGTTTGAGCTAATTTGTTGCTGCAATTCCTCTCCTGACAGTTATAAGTCTGAAATTACCTATTGTACCTTTAACACCAGAATAGCTTGTATGGCATTCATCCCATATGTTGCATTTAGTGTGGAGGCCTCGTCTGTTTATACACAATAGAGGCGTGTGTCAGAGATCAGTAGTGTTCAAACAACAAGACTTATATTTATTTACTGCTGGAAATGATCCGCAGACAGTCATCATCCCGTCACTGACCTGAGGAAGACGGATTGACACGGATTTCTTTCTTTACTACAGTCTTTCACAAACAGTGTCCGCACTGTCTGTTCCTTATGGAATGTATCATGTATATGTATGCGTGTTCAGTAGAACCACATCACATTTCTGACAGATATCCAGGCTACTAAAACATGAATAAACTCTTGACATTTTTAAATGTCATCCGTGTACACTTTCTCTTGGCAGCGGTGGTGATGCCCCTTTGATATAAAGCGCTCTTATTTGACAAGGTGACAAGCAGGACAGGCTGAAATGCATCACTGAACGCTTTAGACGCTGCTATGTTTTATAAATATCCCTGTAGAGCTCTGGGAGTCTTCAACGAGTTCTATGATACCAGAATCTAGAATCATATGAAGACCAGGCTTAATATGGTGCTAGATTCTGTCGGTTTTTAGTGGTATGAAAATGCAGAGCCTTTTTGGCCTAAATGCGCTGTTCTCATCATTTAGTTTAGTTTTGCTTTGTTGTACACTGTAGTTGTAGGAAAATCCAGAGAATTATTGGCCTGAATGGCCTGTTCTCATCATTCTATTATGTTCTGTTGTGTTGTGTTATCTTAAGAATGAAGCATTTAGTAAGTATTTTGAAAAAACTAATATACCTGCATATTTCATAAAATAAATATCAAAATGTAAAGCAAAATGATAACTACCAACAAAAACAGCAAGCTTCCTGGTTCAAATACCGGACGTTTTCATATTTGCTGGATTGCGCGCCCAGGTTAAATGATCGTTATCGGGGTCCTTCTCCTCTGGCAGGGTGTCCACGCACAGCCAGTCGAACATGATGAGCGTGGCCAACCTGGGCGTGATCTTTGGGCCCACGCTGATGAGGTCACAGGAGGAGACGGTGGCGGCCATGATGAACATCAAGTTCCAGAACGTGGTGGTGGAGATCATGATGGAGAACTTCGAGAAGGCGAGTGGGGGCCGAGCGGATGGTCCTTCTGGTGGGAACCTTGTTGAGAGAGATAGACCGATCAGATACAGCTGCTGGACAGCAGAGTGAAATACGTAATCGTTTTGGATTTAAATACTTTTCTGCGCTTGATTAATTTGTCTGGTGCCATTGAGCCAACCCAATGAGTCATGGAGTCCCACCGTATGGTTTCGGTTAAGGTACTCTTCTAGTTCAAGAAATATAACTTATGAATATGAATTCAATAACTAATGAATATGAATAATAAAAAAAAACTCATTCTACAGCCTCTGGAGGTTGTTAGTAAATGTAAATTAGGAAGCATTTTTTAGAAGGTTTCTTTTCCTTTAATGAAGCAGAGGCCCGGAGGGGCAGGGTCTGCCTCTTTAGGATGTCAGCGGGGTCTCTCAGTCCTCCTGCTTTACTCCTGCAGAGTGTGTGGAGGCTCACACCGAGAGAGAGGGAGAGGGAGAGGGGGGGGGGGGGCAGAGTGAGAACAGGAGAGAGAGAGAGAGAGAGAGTGAGAGAGAGAGTGGGGGGTCAGAGAGAGAGGCAGCAGAGCCAGGGAGAGGGGGTGCAGAGAGAAATGGGAGTGAGAGAATGAGAGGGGGAGAGGGAAAGAGAGAAAGATAGAGGGAGAGAGTGAAAGGGCAAGATAAAGAGAGAAAGGGAGAGAGAAAGAGTAAGGGAAAGAGTGAAAGGGAGGAAGAAAGAGTGGGAGAGGGAAAGGGTGAGGACAGAGAGAGGGGGAGAGAGTGAAAGGGAGAAAGAGAGGGAAAGGAAGAGCGAAAGAGGGGACAGACAGAAACAGAGAGAGAGTGTGTGCAGGTGGGCTTGTACAGCGGCCTCACTCTCTCTCTTTACCTCGCAGATTTTCCAGCAGGCCCCGGACCCCAACGCCCCCGCCCCGCCCCCCCTCTCTCAGCCCCAGCCTCATGGCAGTTCCCGCAAGAGCAGGGCCGCCCGCTTGTCCACGGGCCCCAGGAAGTCCCGGGGCCTCTACAGCCCGGCCCTGTGCCTGGCTGACCGAGACAGTGAGTATTCTACCATTCAAATACCACTCAAACACCACTCATATTCTACCACTCAAATACCACTCAAACACCACTCATATCTACCACTCAAACACCACTCATATCTACCACTCAAATACCACTCATATTCTACCACTCAAATACCACTCAAACACCACTCATATTCTGCCACTCAAATACCACTCAAACACCACTCATATTCTGCCACTCAAATACCACTCAAACACCACTCATATCTACCACTCAAACACCACTCATATTCTACCACTCAAATACCACTCAAACACCACTCATAGCTACCACTCAAACACCACTCATATTCTGCCACTCAAATACCACTCATATTCTGCCACTCAAATACCACTCATATTCTACCACTCAAATACCACTCAAACACCACTCATATCTACCACTCAAACACCACTCATATTCTACCACTCAAATACCACTCAAACACCACTCATATCTACCACTCAAACACCACTCATATCTACCACTCAAACACCACTCATATCTACCACTCAAACACCACTCATATTCTGCCACTCAAATACCACTCAAACACCACTCATATCTACCACTCAAACACCACTCATATTCTACCACTCAAATACCACTCAAACACCACTCATATCTACCACTCAAACACCACTCATATTCTACCACTCAAACACCACTCATATCTACCACTCAAACACCACTCATATCTACCACTCAAACACCACTCATATTCTACCAGTCAAATACCACTCATATTCTACCAATCAAATACCACTCAAACACCACTCATATTCTGCCACTCAAATACCACTCAAACACCACTCATATCTACCACTCAAACACCACTCATATTCTGCCACTCAAACACCACTCATATTCTACCAATCAAATACCACTCAAACACCACTCATATCTACCACTCAAACACCACTCATATTCTACCAATCAAATACCACTCAAACACCACTCATATCTACCACTCAAACACCACTCATATTCTACCAATCAAATATCACTCATATTCTACCAATCAAATACCACTCAAACACCACTCATTCTACCAGTCTACCACTCAAGCACTACTCATATCAAGCACCTGAGCCACTCATTTTAACCTTGTAGATTATTCTGATGAGACAAACAAATAAAAATAAAACACATCTATTAAGTGACAATGCTAGGTTTGATGATGCACATACATAAGTTAACGTACTGATTCTGCTATATATACCAGACCTTTATTTGTGGTGAAAAGAGCACAAATGCTGAAAAGTTCAAGTATGAACCCTACAGCCTAGCTCTTACCTAATAACCTGCAGTATGTCAAGATAGCACTTTCCCCAAACACTCTGCTTTAATTGCACTGCATGGGGTGTAAATTTGGACAGGCAGGTTTTTGGAGTGGCTTTCTGAGGAACCCTGTGTTCTCTCAGAGTCAGGGAGGAGAATGGCACAACAGCATTCATAATACAAACCAGATGGCAAGTTCCTGTGTTCCTTCTGCCCTCGGTGGAAAGTTCTGGAAGGTTCTGGTCAGAAACAGGAGTTCCTTGTGTTGCTACAATAGGTGCAGATGTTCAGCCTTCAACCTCACTCAGTTCATGGATATTCATAATGAGCCAGCAAATTAGAGAGCTTTAATTCAACAGGAGTAAATTAACTGTGATGGTCAGGAGAGTAGAACAGACCATCTGGTTAGTATGGCATACATGATCTGTGGCGATGCCCAGAGTCACTGTTCTTCCAAGTAGTCGTACAAGCCAGATTCTCTCTTTACCAGTCTGCCATTCTCAACATACTACGTACAAAACAATGTAGAAATACTATGTTTGGTTTTGTATGTATTGATTAGACGCATTTTTGAAGTGTTCATGGCTGTTGCTGTTGTGTGTTGACTGTGCACATGCAAAAATGTGCGTCAATATATATATATCAGCAATGAAAGAGCAGAGGCCTGTTGTGGACTGCAGTTAGCATATGCGTCAACAGCTGAATAACTGTGGTGAAATGTGATATTTTTCCAGAGTAGATTAGCACACTTTGTTCAGACAACAGTTGAGGGACTGGCCAACCCTGTTCCTGGAGATCTATTCAATTCAATTTTTTTCAATTTTATTTGTATTGTGCTTTTTACAATGCAAGATTGTCACAAAGCAGCTTTACAGGGAGCCTAGGCCTGAGACCCCCTCAGAGTAAGCCTAGGGCAACAGTGGCAAGGACAAACTCCCCCTATCTGCTTCTAGCCGGCATGGGGCGAACGGTGTTAAGAGTAGTTTTATATGTAATATATTAATACATTACATTAAATTCATAAATTAAATCGTTCATTATACAAATAATACATTATGCAAATAATAGTTATGCAGATGATTAGATGACTATCTGGGAAGGTCCGTTCTTGGCACTGGGAGGGCAGAAGTGGCAGGTTAGCTGAAGCCGGGGTCAGGTTGTGTTGCTTGAGCTACAGCTCCAAGCCGGAGCCCAAATTTCAGTGGGTAAATAGTTCCGCAGGAGAGGGGCTTGATAGGAAAAGGCTCTATTGCCTACAGTACCTCTACCCACTCTCAGAACGATGAGGAGTCCTGCATTTTGGGAGTGAATAGTTTGTGGAGGAATGTAGGGGTGGAGGAAGTCCTTAAGATAGGGAGGGGCAAGCCCATTTAAGGCCTTAAATGTGAGGAGGAGTACTTTGAAATCAATGCCAAATTTAATAGGTAGCCAATGGATCTACCATCCTGTATGTTTTCACTCCAGCCCAAACAAAGCACATCTGATTCAACAGCTGGAGATCTCATTGAGACGCATACTGTATTAGTAGAATTAGGACTGAAGTGAAAAGGACTGTAGATCTCCAGGAACACAGTTTGGCAGCCCTGTCTTACAGCCACCAGTGAACAGCCCTGGTAGTGCTTTTGCACACGGACGGCATTTTGAAATTTATAGTGTGTGGCACAGACTGGCTCTTATCCATTAATCATTTTTCATCCAGGCTGTGGTTTTATTGCCCTAGTTTGATGAGCTGCACCACCAATGACTGTCTCCCCCTCCCTTCCCCCTTTCATTCCATTCCATTACATTACATCACATTACAGGCATTTGGCATACGCTCTTATCCAGAGTGACATCCAACAAAGTGCGTACCCATAACCAGGGACAAGTGCACTGAAAGCCCTAGAGGGAAGTACAGTTCCAAGTGCTAAGAATGACCACGTAGAAGAACAATTTGGGCCTTGTAGATTATTCTGACGAGACAAACTAATGAAAATAGCAATAAAGCATCTTGGCGATCGTAACGCTCTCCATGACCCCCCCCAGGCGACACGTTCAGCAGCAGCCTGACGAGCACCCCCATGGGCAGCATCGAGTCCCTCTCCTCCCACTCCTCTGAGCAGAACAGCTCGTCCATGACCGGGTCCCAGTCCCAGGTTCTGGGCCAGCCCACAGGCAGCCCGTGCTGGACCCCCTCCCAGACCTCCTCCAACGGCACCGGGACCTCCCCGGGGGGGGCCACCAGTCTGCCCGCCACCACCAGCCCCGACTCCAGCTCCAGAGACGACGTGGCCAGCCCAGACGGCCAATCAGACGACTCCCAGAGCCTGTCCTCCTCCCAGCCCGGCCCCAAGAAGTGCAAGCGCAGCCTGCCTGACCTGGAGCTGAGGGAATTCAAGCTCCCAATCGCTCCCTCCATCAAATCTCTGCAGATCTCTGAAGGTGAGTCCGTTCAGTTTAACTCAGGGCTGCCCAACCCAGTTCCTGGATATATACCATCCTGTAGGGTTTCACTCCAGCCCTAACAAAGCATACCTCATTCAACAGCTAGAGCAGGGCTGCCCAACCCTGTTCCTAGAGATCTACCATCCTGTAGGTTTTTCACTCCGTTTCTAACTAAGCACACCTCATTCAACAGCTAGGGATCTCATTGAGCTGTTGATTAGTAGAATCTGGTTTGTCAAATTAGGGTTGATGTGAAAACCTTCAGCATGGTAGATCTCCAGGAACGGGGTTGGGCGGCCCTGCTCTAGCTGTTGAATAAGCCCTGCTCTAGCTGTTCGAATGAGGTTTAAGTAGAATGTCTGCAGTGCGGACTAATATCTTTATCTGAGAACATGCTCTTCGGTCATTTGCAAACCGCGTTGGCCACGTGTTCTTAATTTGTCTTGACTTCACTTTTATTGTGGGTGTGATCCCTCTGTCTGGAATGGTAAGACAGCAATGGAGCATGGGAACTGTAGTTGTTTGACTGTGATTGACTACAGGCCTGAGCAGCCAGAGGGGCTCTGTGCAGAGCCTGGTGTCCCTGATCCAGGGGGATGGAAAGACCCCAGCCCACCCAGACCTCCCACCCAAACTGGCCCACCGACGCAGACCTGAAGGATCAGCCACTAATGGCTACCAGTGGCCTGGATCAGTGTAAGTGCACCAGAACTTTAACTAAAACACTTAAACCCTGCAAGATATGAGATCTAAACTATGTGCTTCCAAAACACTTCAACCCAGAAAGATCTGAGATCACAAATATGTGCATCCGAGTCTGATTAACAAGGATCTTACTGAGTGACGTAAAACCAAAAATTAAAAATCCACATGCAATTAGCTGTGATACCCATGTCTTTCTGTGACTCAGGAGAGTGTTTTTTATCCTCTCTGTGAGCTCAGAGGTAAAGTGTGTTTTCGAAGAAAGCCATTAAACCAGGACACAGTTATTTAAACGCAGCTGTGTGGAAATCCGCCGTCTGCGAGCCCGGATGCTGGATCTGTGTCAGCACTCAGCACGGGCATGCCAGTGGAGATTTATTACGCTAGGAGGGGAGCTGTGATTGGTTTCCTTCTCTTGATGAGGTCGCCATGACCCGGACTGCTACTCTGTTGGCACTGCTCTGGGGATAGATGTGTTTCTGTTACTCTCACTATGGGGGGAGGGGGCGGGGGGGTCATGGCTGGTCACACGTTCACAGTGTTAGGATCTGTCTCGGGGGGCGGGGTAGTCGGTCAAACCACTCCAGCGCTTGGTCTGTAACTCTCATGTTTGAATTCAATGCAGGTGGTATTTTTAATACATTTTACATTATCATTTATAATAATTTGCCTCACAGCAAGGAGGTCCTGGGTTCGAATCCCCGTCGCCGGGGCCTCTCTGTGCGGAGTTTGCATGTTCTCCCCATGTCTGCGTGGGTTTCCTCCGGGTACTCCGGTTTCCTCCCACAGTCCAAAGACATGCAGGATAGGCTGATTGGAGAGTCTAAATTGCCCGTAGGTATGTGTGTGTGAGTGAATGGTGTGTGTGCCCTGTGATGGACTGGCGACCTGTCCAGGGTGTATTCCTGCCTTTCGCCCAATGTATGCTGGGATAGGCTCCAGCACCCCTGCGACCCTGTTCAGGATAAGCGGGTTCAGATAATGGATGGATGGATGGATTTATAATAATTTGTTTTTCAGCTAACCCTTTTCTTCAAAGTGACTTGTTGATTTGACTAAGCAGGGGACAAACACCCCTGGAGCAATGCGGGGTTAAGGGCCTTGCTCAAGGGCCCAATTGCTGTGTGGATCTTATTGTGGCTACATCGGGGCTTGAACCCTAAACCTTCTGGGTCCCAGGCTTGTACCTTAGCCACTAGGTTACAGGCCTGCCCCCCTTTTCTTTCTTTGGCCTGGGTATGGGGTTAGTCAGCAGAAATAACGGAAAATGTTCATGAATCTGATAAAAACACGTCATGCTTGCATTAAGAGACTTGCTAGAGGAAGGTATTGGTATAGGAAGTCCCACAGTGTGTGAGATTTAGTATGAGACTCAATTTCCAATAATTCCACAGTCAAGGAATTTGGTGAATTCTGCCAGAACTGTCTTTTGTGTTTTATATCACAAAAAGCCTACGCCTGGAAGGAAACTGAGCTCAGATCTGAACCTTTGCGTTCCATTGCGTGCCAGAACACACAAACAATCACTCCCTAAGTCTGCTGTGTTTTGACCATTGTCTGCGTTCTGGACTGACCTTGCAACCCATTTTCTTTTCATTTGTTTAAGTAAAGTGAAGCAGCATTCTTACCTGAACTTCCACAAATCCTTTGAGTACATTCTAAATATAGTAATACTGGGCATTGTCTTCGTTACATGAGCACATCCATTCAAATATCCTTTTAACCCTTTGACGTGTAGTTTTCACTGTCAGTTTTCTAGAACTCTGTTTCCAGTAGTTCCAGTAGTGTTACATCAGCCTTTGAATGTTCCGTTATTAACTGTCTACTCACATATATGGCCCTTTAATGGGTTAAAAATAGACTATGCTCATTACAGTTATCTAGCTGATGCTTTTATCCAAAGGGACTTACTGTGTGGATCTTATTGTGGCTACACCGGGGCTTGAACCACCAAGCTTCCAGATCCCAGTCATGCACCCTTGCGATTAGACTACAGGCTGCCCCAAGTTAAGGAACTGATATTTTGAATCACTACTATCTATGTTAATGCACTCATGTCTTGTGCTGTTTGCAACTGAATCGCCTTCACTAACACAGTCTACAGCTAGGCAGTCTGTTCTGAACAGGAACTTAGACCAGCCAAGTGAGGCAAAAGGTGAATAATAATAAAATAATCCTAAAAATGAAATGTCAGCTTTATGGAGTTGTGTAGACCACCATGCAAATTCCACCATGGATATTATGTGCTGAGTTGGTCACCTGTTCCGCGTGATTAAAACCTACTTTCGGCAAATGTAAAAAATTCAGTGGGGGATTTGTTTTTTTTTTAGGGTCGCTGCCAGAGCGATGGTCTTTGAAACCTCTCCAGCCACACAGTCTGCTGTTGGAAGGTAATGAGTTATTTCAAAAGTTTTAATAATTCCTCCTGGTGCAGTATATTCATTGGATTAATATTGGCTTTGTGGCACTGAATAACTGCTTTTTCAACACTTGCAGGGAACAGTTACTGCTTGCTTTTCTCTCCAAAATGCATCGCTCATGAAATGGAGAGCCTGGAAATATAGACCTGTCGTGAAACTTAATTAGTGTGGGTTTTTATGAACGTATCGACCTCACTTGCTCTTTCCGGGAATCAGAGAAATCATCATTCTTACTCTCTTCAAAGTCATAAAAAAGTATACAACGATTTTTTTTATCATTTTCTAAACTTTTTTCAGGTAGGGCGTTTTGACTGGTAAGGGTTCGTTTTTTAATGCTTTTCTGACAGTGACTGTAAACTGACGTGTATGCTCTTCTCTTTCGACAGAGACGCTAAAGCAAAGTACTCCTGCAAGGCAGAACACAGCCATGAACTGAGCTTCCCCCAGGGGGCGCTGTTTACAAATGGTGAGTTACAGAATGTGCACTGCAGACACTGAGCAACCTGAGATTGCACATAGTCCTACAAAACGGGACTTGCCTGGCACCTCTTATGGTACAGCCATATGGAAAAATACCAAAGAGGGGCAGGTATGAGATTATTAGGATGTTAGCAAACATCCTAATAACGTAATGCCCCAGTGATTTTTCAGGGAGTATCAACAGAACACAAGTGAGACTGAATCGGTACATAGGTCCCACACACATTTTATCAGGTGAAATGAAAAGATTTTATCGCCTATTGTACCGTATTTGTAGGAAACAGCCTCCTAGGTCAGGCTAACCTGTTAATGGGAAACCCCACCTCCTGTCTTTACTGTAAACAGACTAGGGCCTGCATTTAGGAAGCATGGCCTTATTGCCCCAATTACTGAATAAAGGCATTTATTACAGCACAATGTGTATCTAAGGGGTTTGTTTTTGCTGTGCTATGTCAATGAGAGTTTCCACATAAACCTACAGTGTTCACACAAGGCTTAGTGTGGGTTAAACTATGTGCTTTTCAGACTTCATTTGGAATGTCAGTAATGTTAGCAACGTGTATGATTCACCTTTATGTTTCCCGCACAGTCAAACCCCAGCCTTTCTTGAGTTTAATTTATAATCATATAAACCCCTTTAATTTCCTTGAGCATGAAATTTGATTACTTTTCCTGGAGTGACCCTACCGTTATAAAAGTTTAATGCGGAATTTTTATGCGGAATGCCATCCAGGTATGTAGATTGTCTTGTACACTGCAGTTATAAAATCAGGAGTTATACGCAAAGATAAGCATTACACATCTATTATAGCAAAACAAAATCAAGTATGTGTTTTATCGTAAAAATTAGGTGTGCAGACTGAAGAAATAGTCTCTCTGGACTGAAGTAGAAAAACGGTTAATCACCAATTTATTGGCGTAACGGGTTGTGTCTACATGAAAACTATTGATTTAGGATTTAAAATTCAATAGATGAGGCTTTATCACAGAGGGTCCAGTGAGTAAGGGTCTTTTGTTACCCTCTGGTCATGGGAGTGCATGTAAAATATGAACACAACACAAGGGTTAAACGTCCTGTCATTTTGTGTGTGGTACACTGGAAGGATCAGTCTTTTTTTATTGTTGTGTGTTTGAATAAATGTTTATGAGTCACTCTCTGAGGCTTGTGGGTTTATGGGTTTACACGAGAGGGCAGCTTGACTTCCTGAACATTGGACTGGCCTCGTTAACATTAATTATCCATGTTACCAAGCGTCCTGGCTCTCTTTTTCTGCGAATAATAACAACGCAAACAGCGTGTGGATTTGAGGTTCAGATTTGAGAGAGCGAGTTTAGGGCCAAATGGCTGTTCAAGCGTTACAGTAAGAGTCTGGCTGACAGCAACCCGTCTGTTGTATTATATGTATTGTTACATAATTTGTCATGTTGTTTAATTCAGAAAATGTAATACCTTCTTTTTTTTACCCGCAGTATATCCGTCAGTGGAACCTGGCTGGCTCCAAGCCACATATGAAGGACGAACAGGTCTAGTCCCTGAGAACTATGTGGAGTTTCGCTGCGAGTAGGAGAAGCGTTGGAGTAAGGACCCTATGTTTCATGGTATCCATGGTAACAATCTCCTTCAGTGGCTCTGACAAAGCCAGCTCCCCATTGGTCCAGCCGTCCCCCTGCCAGCCGATAGGCTGCAGAACCTCTACATTAGAGTACAATGGTTGAATTTACAACCATTGTACTCTAAAGTATTTATAGATTATATATAATTATGTATAATATGAAAAAAATATTTTCTGGACATCATATTAAACCATTTTATACAATATTAGGCAGTAATTCTGTTTCATATGAAACAATGATGTTTGTTTTTTATTTCTATTTACTGACGCACTTACTTATAACAATTTCTAATATGACCTCTGAGTTTCATAAAAACATTTCAGCCAAAGCATTTCAACTGCATTTTAAAAAATATGTTTTTTTTTAATATATACTGTATAGCAGAGTGTCTCTACTTTTGTAAAGATTTTGGTGGACCAAATGAGATAATATGCTTTCTGCTTATGTGTACGAAGTGCTATCATTTTTTGAAGTTTTTTCATCAGTGTTATGGTACCATCCCAGCTAACACAAAATATTCTCAAATTTTTTGTCAATGTTATAACAGCAACATTGTGAGAATGTTAATTTGTGCATGCTGAGATATATTGTAATATTATATTATAGTATTGTAGTGTTATATTAAGTAAAACAATCATACATCCTGGCCTGTGTGATCTCTTATTTCATGTTGTTTATCCCATGTTGTGTATCTGTGTGCTGCATTTGAAATGCCTGCCCTTCTATCACGGGACTCAGGAATAACACATAATTTTTATTTATTGTCTTAATACTGCGTATTGATGTAACTGTGCCAGATTTATCCAAAAGACTGACTTTAGTCTTACTTTTAGTACTGTACTCCCAAAGCAGGTTAATGAAAGGCTTATGGAAGGACACCAGACTGCCCTGGAATCAGAATTGTAAACACTGTGAGAACTACAGTTTTAAATGATAAATAGTGCTTTTATAGAATAGTCTTATAATAATTATAATGTGTTATTCTATCCAAAGAGACTTACAGTTGATTAAACTAAGCAGGGGACAATCCCCCCAGGACCAATGTGGGGTTAAGGGCCTTGCTCAAGGGCCCAACAGCTGTGTGGATCTTATCGTGGCTACACTGGGGCTTGATCCACTGACCTTCCGGGTCCCAGTCATATAACTTAGCCACTAGGCATTAGACATTGTGACCCTGTTTGTGCCTCACCCCAGTTTAGACTTTCTTCTGATATTAAGTGGTTTCCATTGGAGAATCACAGTTCAGTTACTGTTTGGTCATCAAAATCATTCTTTGCTATTTCCTAACACTGGGTGATTTATAACCATGGAATTCCCCTCCATTGTAGTTCAGATAAATTTGTGTGTTTTCTTTCCATTTAATTAATCCCAGGATGGTGAGTCTCGTTATCTATCATGAGTGAGAAACGGTCCAATGAGCCAAGAAAAAAGACACGAATAGGGAAATAGTGTGTTACTGCAATGTAAATTTCTGTAGTCCACTGGTGAACAAGCATGGTCAATGTTGTGGAATTTCAAGTTGGCTTTTTACACAATTATTGTATTTTTATTGTGTGAAATTCAGCTCCACACATTAAAAATACAGAAATAATTAATCAAACAAATCAATCTTTATTAATCTCAATTTCCGCACTTGATAAACAACCATCTCTGATCTGCATCAGGGGAAAAGAAAGCTGAGAAATGGAAAGAGTTGAGGTATTTGGGATCGGGACACTGTCAGGCTTGCTGTGTTCTTTTCAGTAAACACAGGAGAATGTGAGGTGATCCTGACCTTCCTCAGGGTCATTCCTGTTTCTGTTTAAGTCTTAAAATTTGACATTTTTCCACACAGAGCATCTGCCAGGAGGAATGGTCCTGGTTAGCTCCATTGTGTAACTTTATTTAACCATTTATCAAATGCAAGACAATTTCAACAATGTATAGACTTTTTTTTATTGATGATAGCTACTGTATTTGGTACATTTTACAAGAGGACAACTGCATGGCACATTTTAAAACACCCTATCCCGACAAAGCATTTTATAAAATATCAGAATATATTCTTCACTTTTCAAAAATAAACAAGAATAAGATATGAAGCAAGTAAGGATTTTCAAAGGTTTCAGCTGTGAAGTGAAAATCAAAGAGCACACTTAAGCACATTCATTTAAGTCCCCCTGCAAATGCTGAGCACTGCACATCTCCTTTTGTCAGTTCTGTCTCACTGAAATCTCCATCTCACGTCAGAATATTCTAACTCAAAAGCAAGTACAGTTCACTCTCAAACACAAATGATAAAAACCATGCCATGGGAAAAAACAAAATGACTTCCATGCCATTTTCCAAAGAATTCCATTTTTTGCAGATACAAGATTTATGCACAACACGGACCAAGTATGATGGCCACCATAAATATTACATTCACATAAAAATAAAATAAAAGATTCTTTAAAGACCTACGTGAATCAGCATAAAGCAATCTCCACAGCAGTTCATATTCAGAACCATCCCAGTTCCATAAGCAACTTAATGTCTGAGCACATTAAAACATGATACAGATAATCTGATTAGCTCTGATTATTAATCTGACATGTATCACTGGCTAAAACATGAAAAAAAATAATCTGATTGCAAGAAACCTCCCTTGCAATCTCCCTCGCAATCATCAGATCTGGGCCTCAAATCCACATCTTTTCTCCCAGGTAATTAGCTGAACAATTAGTGCAACTGATTGGCCAGACTGGCCTGAAAGGAAACGGGTGGGTGGAAAACCAGCAGTTCTCAGACCTTGAGGGCTGTAATCTCATGATCCTTGCACTAGTGTCAGGGATTCTCTAAAATACCTCTGTCACATTATTCCTGACATAAAAAAGGCAATCAAATGATTTACTGTTAAAAGTTACTGGAATGTTCTCATGTTTTCTTGTTATTCTTGTATCATATGCTGTATTCTCCCTGACTTATTATCGGATTTCTCAGGATCCTTTGGGGGAGGGGTGCGGGGGTTCTCCAGGGGGGGGGCTCTGACAGGATCCAGATTGGGGCACGGCTTCATTTTTTGTGAAAGAGGAGGGGCCTCACCATGCCGGCCAGGACCGTGGGCATCTGGGAGGTTATGACCTCTGACATCATCTCGGGAAACTCCACCTGCATGGCCTCTGCCTGGATGAAGGTGGTCAGACAGTACAGGTTCACCTTCCTCACGATCTGCCAGGACAGGTCACAAACCAGAGTCTTATCAGCTTTCCGGCAGAAAAGCACACTTTCTTATAGCACATAGATGGTACATCCCCCCAATTTTTCCTAATTAACCTGGGAATACTGATTATCAGACCCTAAATCAGTGGCAATCTTGCCTACTTCCTGCAACTGCAACTTTCGCTGATGCGAAAAATCCGATTTCTTTTTACATTTCCAATTTTGTAAGATGTGTGTATTGGTAAGCAACAAGATAGACTTCACAGTCCAGTGTGTTGACATTTGTGGAATGTTATTTTTTTGTCACAAAGAATAAATATTTACTGGAATCTAGCATTCTTTACCACATAACCTGATCATACTCTGCAGTTCGGAGTCTTTCCGAGAGAGCCAAGATGCATTTTCCTGAAAGTAGTTGCTTACGAGATGTTTTGTGCCACAGAATACAGGGGCTGGCCTACCTTGTGCATGGTGTCCATGAGTTTGGTCAGGGGGATGGCCTACCTCGTGCATGGTGTCCATGAGTTTGGTCAGGGGGATGGCCTACCTCGTGCATGGTGTCCATGAGTTTGGTCAGGGGGATGGCCTACCTCGTGCATGGTGTCCATGAGTTTGGTCAGGGGGATGGCCTACCTCGTGCATGGTGTCCATGAGTTTGGTCAGGGGGATGGCCTACCTTGTGCATGGTGTCCATGAGTTTGGTCAGGGGGATGGCCTACCTCGTGCATGGTGTCCATGAGTTTGGCCAGGGGGATGGCCTACCTCGTGCATGGTGTCCATGAGTTTGGTCAGGTGGTAGAAGCGCTGGGAGCTGGCCACCACACCCTTCTCCCTCAGCTGAACGGCTTTGGAGAGCTCGCGGATGTAGCTGTGCCGCATCTCGTCAAACTGGGCCTGGCTTTTCAGGCCTTCCAGCGGGACTGGGGGGGGGGGGGAGGTGAAAGGTCAAATGCGTCACACCTCTGACCCCCTTCCGACACCCTATCCTTAGCCAGTCTGGACCCATACCAGAAACATAAGAATAGATCATTCTAAAATATTCATTTAAAATATATCAAGAAGGCATATATTAGGAATATGGAATACGTATTATAAATGCCTTCAAAATAAATGTTTATTATATAACATATGAAAAAAAAAAAAAAAAAAAAAAAATGTAGATTGTGCAAGTACATTTCTGTGTCCTATCTACTCAACTCTTCAAAAACAAAATTGCTAAAAAAGGTCACATGCTAAAGTTCAATACTCAATACCTTAAATACACAAAAAAAACATTTAATTTTGTTATTGGGGAAAGACCGTGGTCTTGGAAATTATATAATTTCTCTCTTTCTCCAGCTTGGTCAAGATAATGACCACTCCGCTCCACCACTAGTCTGTGCTATAACGTTGCCGCTAGGGTGAATTGCTAATTGAAAGTTTCTATTGTTGCATAAGCAATGGCGGCTGCCCATTATATCCCGATAAACGAAGAAACTGCGATTGTTCGCCTATTAGGCTAATGCTCCTCTAAACTGCAACTGTTCACAACCAAAAATGTGTCTGAATACAGTCATGAATATCTGCTTGATAGCTAGATTTTGTTTCGTTTTTCGCAGCTGACCATTGTGAAATCCGTTGTATTGTAAGAGGGCTGTATTTACACAGCAATTACACAATTGCGGATTTGGAGGTACAACGTCCTCTCTTTCACAAGGTAGGCTACGTTGACGAACTTGTAACCATAGTAGCTAGCCAGCTGCTGGCTAAATGCCCCGGGCGCCATCGTGGTGTTTGTTGCTGCCTATGCCATGGCGTTTATGTTGTGTCCTAGTCGTGGATGTGTGGAGGGTGGTCATCTACGCCCATTCTCTCCTGTCTACTAAGCTTGTTTGCGTCTGGTAGATGTCAAATCCCTGCTGAAAAACAAACGGCTCAAACTAGGTTTTGAAACAGTTGGCAGCTGGTCTGCTGTCGAATGCTCACGCCTGACTTATTTAACTAATAACGTACGGTAAGGTTAAAAATGCTGAGCACGTTTGTTCTTGTTTTTTATGTGAAATATAAGGACAATGATGTCTCAATTTGGCTAAACTGCATATGGTCAAAGATTCGTCTTTTAGCTGCAATACCTGCTAAGTGGTCTTTTGGGATCTGGTCTGTATTTCAAGACTAACTATGAAGGAACTGTCAGGAATTAGGCCTACACTGACCATGCCCATACTAAAGTATTATTATTATTTTCATTGCTTGCTCTATTGTCGCTGGCAGCCAATGGCTGTTGGTGTGTGAATGAGGAGCGGCAATTGTACAGCGCTTTGATTAAAGGCGCTATATAAATGCCAACCGTTTACCGTATTGTTTATTTAATATTAATAATAATAAAAATTATTATTATTGTCATTACTATTATTATTATAATCCGCAATAAGTCATTTAAAAGCTTCCTAAAAAGCTTTTAAATGATGTGATTAAACGGCTCCTTTTCAAGGACTGAACCCAACACTCCTCCCTGCCCATATCCTCTTATCAAGCTTTGTGTGTCTTTCTGAGGGAGATTACCGTATCTACAGTGAAACAATCTGTAAAAAAACATTCTCGCATTGAACGCAGGTCATGCCGTGATGTAAACGGCCAGTTTCTGAGCAAGAGGTGGGGAACAGTGCGCACAGACCTACCGGTGTTGAGTAACAACAAGACCTTCATGCACAGAAACTCCTCCTTCGTCACTTGAAGATTATCAAATTCCTGTGGGATGATTTGCATTGCCATGCACAGGTCAAAGATGGGAGATTTCCTCATCTTCTCTCTGGAAATATTTGCATTAGGAAAGATGGGAGTTATAGGTGGCGGATAGTAGGATATCAAGCTTTGGAATTCATACGCTTCCTTGGAAGCTTCATTGTTTTGTACTGGAACATTGTAAAAATATATTTTTATGAATTTCCAGTGCTTAATCAGTTAGCCCATACAGCAATAGTGTAGCATAAGGTTTTGGCAGCTGGATTGGTAAACAGGTTAGATTCCTCAGTGGGAATGCCACTGTACCCTAGAAGCAAGGTAGTTAACCTGAATTTCACCAGTGCATGTCCAGGTGTATAAATATGTAAAGATTGCAAGACGTGGGAGTCTAAAATATCAAATGCAAAAACAACCAATGTTTTTAAATAAATATCAGAACCCTGCAATTCTGAGCTCTCGTAAGCAAACTGAAAATGCAAAATTCTCAGTGTGTAATCAACTCTACTGCAGTCTGATAGGGACTACATGTACACTATTAGATGTAAACACGCATGATTTGTACTGAACATTTTGCTGTTTATGCTTGTGAGGTGAATGATTAGCTAATCTGTAATGGATGCAAATGAGCATGGCTGTATACTTACTCACTGAGAATGAGGTCTGGTGCAAAGTACAGAAATTCTCTGGTCACATTGAGAAAGGACCTCCATCCCAGTGAAAACACCATCAGACTCATCCAGGAGTACTGGATCAGTGTCATCTGGTCATTGATATGCAAGTTGCGAAATCCTTTTGGGAAACAAAATACATGGAGAAAAGGGTGAATGACCAAATTAACTCAATTTTCTAGTTTCAAGATCAGGGGGGTTGAACGGTGAAATAAGTCATAAACCAAAAAGACGGGGGCATCACAGAAAAAGGTAAGCCTACAGAGTAACATAACAGAAATTATCATTTGAAAGGATTCATTCTGTTTAATGTGCACTGTGGATAGCCTTTTCACAAATTGCAAAAAGATGAAAGCTCAAAGCTACTAAATATCATGGCTACATAATAATACGTAACGACTAACAACTTGTCATCTGTTAATGGTTTTTATGGACCAAAAGTCAGGAAAGGCTTTGACCTTTCACACATGCAGGAGGGATTATTAGTTGAAAGTACTGTGCTGGTGTGTGAATTGTGTAAAATCTGTGGACTTTCCTAACCCCCCCCCCCCCCCCCCCCCCTCCAATTCACAACAAACCATCTGTGGTCCGTTTCCCTGTTAGCGATCATGCCGTAATCCTGTCCATGAGTCTCACCTTGCTTTGTTTCATTTGGCCGCGGTAAATGTGACATCTCAAATTTCGTTACTGATGTCACGTGGTCAGCTCGTCTCGCATTAATCGAGCTCACAGGTATAATTGCTGCTTGTGTAATATTACACCACTAAAAAAAATGCACCAGATAGTTACCCCTTCGTTTTGTTTCAGGGTTCTCTGACCTGTTCTCAGCTTAGACTCAAACCCAGGTGTGAGGTGAGTCAAGGACATGACCACCTCGGCAAGTTCAGCAGTGGGCTTGCATTACTTCAGCTTGTGCGCTGTGCTCGGTGCTGATTGGTCAGCATCGTCGATTGGGCAGTGCTGATTGGTCAGCAGCATTGATCGGGCAGTGCTGATTGGTCAGGGACTCTTACCTGGGAGGGACTTGGACCAGCGGACGATCCAGAGCAGCTGCCTCTCGCAGAGCCGGTTGAGGCTGTTGAGGAGGAGGTGGGGCATTTCGGGCTGGGCGCTGTCGTACCCAGAGTACACCACCTCCGGCTCGATGTTCTCCAGGATGCTGAGGATCTGCGGGGCGAACTGCAGCTCTCTGACCATGGGCATGCTGGGGAGGGAGGCCAGGGCCTGGCTCTCGAAGGACAGGCCCAGTGTGGAGTGCACAGCCAGGGACTGGGCCAAACCCAGCGCCTTCAACGCACTGAGCTTCTTCATCTTCCGACCTGTGAAGAGAGACGCCAGCCTTCAGCCCCGTCCACACCAACCATAACAAAACTATAACTAACGATATCAATGTGAGCATCCACCCCAAGAACTATGACTATAACCATAACGATATCGATGTGAGCATCCACACCAACAATGATAACTACAACGATGCGTTTCATCGGATTTTGATTGGCTGTCAGCATTTTGTTATTCTCGCAGTTTGAAAAAAATCGCTCAATGTCATACCAACGATATTGCTCATAACCGTCATTCTCGTTATAGTTGTGGTGTTGACTCCGCCATCCACTTGAGTTTGAACAGTTCTTCAAACTACACATTAATAGTTCTAGTTATCATTCTTGATGCGGACAAGCCTTTGCACTGGACAGAGCAGGCTTTGCACAGTAGGTCATAGCCATGGCAATGTGCCTGTGTACAATAGTCACCAGTGGGCATTGTACAATAGTTGATAAAAGTGACCATTTCTCAAGCCCTCCTGCCTGGAGGGAAACGGTGATGGCAGGGTGTGTTCCTTCAGCAAGTCATCCACCTACGGGATGACTTGATGCAAGGAATGCATTCATCCCTGTGTGCAAATCAAATATAGATATTTTCACCACATCTGGGTCAAATGTGAAATTGTTTTGGATTCAAATACTTTTCTACGCTTTACTGAGCTTGTCTGTTGTATTGGAACCTATGAAATACTCTCAAAAAGTGCAAACCCTGCCTTCTGGTCCTCTTGGCTTGATTGCACCAGGCGAGATCAATCAAGCACAGAGAAGTATTTGAATCCAAAGCAATGATGCATTTGACCCAGTTCTCATGCTTACAACATATTTTTTTCTATCTGTTGCCTGTAAATAAACACTCATGTCCTTGAGTGAAAAACAACCTCCATGCATCCATAAAGGCTCTGATTTATTGCATTGAGGAACCCTTTTTTGTTATTCATGGTACCCGCTGCCATAGGTGCTAAGTGCTCCAAGACAAGGAACCCTTTTTGCCCAGCAAAGAACCCTTGGAACTAGATTGAATTCTTCTTTGGAATCACAGGTTTCCTTTTGGAAGCTTTTTTTCTGAGAGTGCATATACAGTGCAGGTGCAGTCTGTAAGTATTTGGACAGTGCTGCAATTTCTGTTCTTTTGGCTCTGTCCACCAGCACATTAAATTTGAAACACAACAACATATATGATGTTAAAGTGTAGACAGTCACCTTTAATTTGAGGGTATCTACAGCCATATTGTGTGATCCGTGTAGGAATGGAATCCATTTGTACACATAATCATTCCATTTTAGGGGACCGAAAGTTGACCACTCCGCTGTGTCTGACTGGTCATGGATCCTACACAGATCACCCGATATGGCTGTAAATGCCCTCAAATTAAAGGTGACAGTCTGAACTTTAAACTCATTATTCATGGTTTCATTTCAAATCCAATGTGCCGGTGTACAGAGCCAGATGAACATAAATTGCAGCACCACTGTCCAAATACTTACGGACTGCACTGGACACGCTGGTCCACCCAGAAGTGAGTTACCTCCAAGGATCATTCCGGCCTGGTAGCACTTTCTCAGACGACACGCTGGGCAGTTCTTCCTGCGAATCTTATCCACGATGCAGTCATTTCTCCCAGCACACAGATAGTTATGGTGCCCTGAAGAATAAAACTGTGATGTCAGTGCACACCAGGGGGTGAAAGTCTAGCCTTTATGTGTTCATTTTTCATATTTGGAAGGGAAAAATAAATGTGTTTGTGAGACTATTAAGATTCACTGATTTACACCGAACTGCTCTTCCATATTGGGAGAAGGAATCTTTTATAGTGAATGGCAGAATAGATTTGGGTCTGGCTAAAGAGATGGGCCTAGGGCAACTGAGGCTTCTCTGTACAGTATTTATCTTTAACAGATAACATACAGATATGCAAGTGATGAAAGGACACGGTGTACAGTTTTGAAAGTGACTGTAAATGACCTTTTAAATTCATGCATCAATGCTTCTTCAAAAACAATGTATCCGATTTGTAATGTATTATCACTGTTTAGCGTTTTGCCTCAAATTCCTCATAACTTCTGAAGACAAATCACTTTCACCTCTATCGTTTTAATGACAAAGCATAGGCCGATTGTTTGTATTTTGCCTGTTTGCCATTTTTATTTCAAGTTCCAGGAGAAGTCCTTGGTGTCTTTGTTGGAACAATTGTTGCATTAGATGTTTCAATGCTGCAAAATCCAAATGCAGTTTTACACAAGGAATGTGTTGTTATAACTTAAAAATGTAGTAAAAAGGAATGAGCAATTTAATTGTGGAAGATAAGTGAATTGGATTAAGTTATATTACATTAATGGCATTTGCCAGATGCTCTTATCCAGAGCGACTTACAGTTGATTAGACTAGGCAGGTGTCAATCCTCCCCTGGAGCAATGCAGGGTTAAGGGCCTTGCTCAAGGGCCCAACGGCTGCGCGGATCTTATTGTGGCTATACCCTGGATCGAACCACCGACCTTGCGGTCATGTACCTTAACCACTACGCTGCAGTTTAGTTACCATTTGAGTAAGCTGAACATTTTGTTTTATATTGTAGAGAAAATAATTCGACCCATCGCCGTTCACGCCTGACAAAGTGACATTTTTAAACCGTGCCCCGGCTATTGCCTGAGATCAAAGCTTGTCGGAGTAAGAAGCTGTGCAATGCGTTGCCTCTGAATCTCCAGGCCTGAGAATATGACCGCTCACCTTCAACGGCTCTCTTGTAGAATACTTTGCAGCTTCCGCACGTGAGAACCCCATAATGACACCCAGACGCTTCGTCGCCACAGATAAGGCAAATTTTCTGGGACAAAACCCTGGGGACCAAAACTGGTTGAAGTTACTCTACATCAGCGTTTACAGTGTAAAAACAACAACACAGAATTAATATGTTAATCGATTAATTGCATCTATTGATAAATTGCATGGTTATGTTTTCTCGAATAACGAGCACACCGTTTCAACCAAGACTGTCCAAGTAATTTTGTAACTGTAAATTGTAATGATAATGTAACCTAACGCGCAACACAGAAATACACAGCATTTTCAAGTAGTTTCTCCACGTCTGAATGCGAGTTGCGTTTTTTCCTTGCTGAAGAAAGCGGGTATAGAAAGTGAAAATAATATACTTGTTACCATTAGATATATTTTTTTAACTTGCTGTATTATATTATTTGACGTACTCTGATGCGTCTACGTTTAAAGGTATGTCCACCCATTCCACCCATGTGGTTTCTAGACTATAATCATAAAACCCACAACGAATGAACTACAAAAATAATGTGCATGATTCAAAGCACAGAAGATTCTTAGCCTGTGTCACGGAATATGACCCTTTCGTCTCGCTATACCTGTTCAACTGATCATGCTAATATTATGAACCTATTAAACACGCGGAGGACGCTTCACTTACCCCATATACACACACTGCGTGTTCGAGGAATTATGTATCCCATATGTATTACGGATATCCCCATGAGGCAGATAGCCAGTATCTAAGTGCTGTTCCTCAGACCGACCTGCTGACTGACACCAATTTTGAGATTCTGTGGACAAGGGCACAATCGATAATTTGGAAAATTCGCTCTTATACATAAGTGAGCTCTGTGGCGACTGCTGTCCATATCTTGTGAGACTACTATTCGCAACTTCATCGACAGGATAGGGCAAACTAAATGGACCTTCCGTGATTTTGGGAACCGGAGGCAATATATTAGTCCGATTACAGTCCGTGAACACATGTGCGGGCAGATGCGCCGATGAATCCTCGCCATACGAGTTATTCAAAGTTGTTATGTTCCCTGATAGTTGAAAGTAAGCCAGAGTGTTTTCCGTTAAAGTGGGCGACTGCTGCTCATCTTTAATAAACTTGCATATTCCAACTGACGAAGCGGTAGCTCCGCTCAAACTTGCCTTTGCGCCTGGAGGTAACGCGAGTTCTGTGGTGTCCGTCAATGATGCTGTCCAAGGAAAATGTTTGGGCTCTTTTCTTCCAAGTTCTCTAATGTTATATGTGGCAGCGTTTTCAACAACTGAAACGGTTTTCCCAACCTTTCTGTCATTAGTTGAGTTCGCTCCGTGACACATCGTGTCCACGTTTCCAGAATTACGCATTGTAGAAGAGACGGAGGTGTGTGAGTACATAGGATTTTGCGGGACAGGGAATCCAGTCATGTAGCCACAAGTAGAATCTGCAAACGGTTCAGTTAAATCGGTGTCAGTTTTAATAAATTTCTCCCGAGGACTTGACGCTTCTGCTGGCGGCGTTGCTCCTAACGTGTCCCTTGTCGCGCTATCCATGTTGTCACCGTTTCGAGCGCAGAATGCAGTTTTTCGTCAGACAGTGAGCATCCTTTCAGCAACTAGACATTTTCCTGTTCGTTGTTTACCATTCCCTTTTCAATATACAACAGTTATTTTTTTAAATAGCCTATATGGATATGCTGTATTATATAAATCAACCGTTACACAGTTATTTCCCATGCGCGTAAAACACCATTAATGTACTCACAGTAAAGGCTACATATTAAAACAGAGGCATTGTATAAGAATATTAACGCGTAAAATGAAATAAAATAACTATCCCATTGACACATGTAAACTTAAAAAAACTACGTCCCTGGCGTGTTGTTTGTGTTGATGTAGAAATTTGGAGATTTAATCGAAAATATCCCATGAAAGTCCGTGGCGTCCAACTCTAAAAATGATAGTGCGGAAGAAGACGCGCGGCGACCTCTCTACACTCGGAGTCCTTCGTGTGTGTCCTTGTTACTTCAGCCTGGTGAAGGTCTCGGGCGTCTGTGTCTTATCAGAGTCAAGATATGAAACTCAAAACCCATCTGTTTTGCGAAGTAGCCCACATAGGCGACACATTTAATGAGTAGGCTATTGACTATTTTCTTTCTCTCGCGTATATCTTATCTTCTTCTTGGGTTGGTTGATTTGAAGTTACTTTGCGTCAAAATGTATATTTTATCTTCTAACCTATAATTGGGAGAGCAGAACATACGTACAGGAACAGAATAACATACTGTTAACATCTTGCGTCACTGCCATCATTTGATTACACGTAGAACACAAAAAAGGAAGACAAATAGGCGTAATGTGGTGCTTAAAATGAAATGCTAAGCACAATTGCATACACCATATCTTTAAACAGATACCTGTCTAACGTATTGTGAGTGTTTTACGTTTATAAAGCTTCCCAGGTTAATTGTGCGTCACCCATAAACAACGGATTGTTTTTTTTTTGTTGTTGTTGTTTTTTTTCATTTAAAGGAGGCCCCCCTTTTAAATTGCAATATCTCTGTGAATTTCACTGTCAGTAGCAGTAATTACAGGGAAGTTCGGTTGCAACTTGCAGTTAATTACTTTGATTATACGAAATGGGGGTTCTCGGGTTATTTCAGATCTATTTTCTGGCGATTATAACGGAGAAATCATTTCTCCCATTCTAACCAGCCTCAACACACACACAATCTTTTTTTTATGTTTATTGGTTATTGGTTTATTTGTTTGTTGAATAAATTTTTCTACGGTACAGTAAAATTACATTAGGCTAAGAATTCATGGCTTTGAATTTTTGGAGGAGCAAGAGTTTTTGGTATTATGAAAGCGAGTAGCGTACAACAAAGGACCGGGAAACCTTTTATCTTCTAAAATGAAAGGCAGGACTCATGTGTTCAGGGCAGACAAAGCTCCACTCTAACACACTCCAATATAATTATCAGATTATCAAAGGCAGTGTTTATGTATGTGGAGTACGATGTCCCTGCGGTCTACAGTGTAACAGAGAATATGATTTTTGTTTTTTAGACATATAGAATTTAGGTATGTGCAGCACATTAGCAGCACGGCTCGATCAAATGGCTAGAGGTGTGAAATAACTTTGTGGGATATTGGTCACCATTTTGCGCAAAGGTAAAGATTAGGATATAGGTTACCAAACCTGCGTCAAGTAAGTTATTGAAATACTCTTTTTATATGCAAATTAAAAATGTAAATAAGAATGTTCAATAGAGAAGTTTAATAATCAAAAATATGAATGTTTTGGAGCCGCGGAGCCGCGGTGGCGCAACAGGCTAAGACGCAGCAGACTTACGGTTGCAGTTTGCTGCAGTTGCACACCGGGGACTGGGGTTCGATTCTCGGTCCTGCCAAAAGCCAAGTTTGGCCGGCTCACGTGGGACAGCAATAATTGCTCGCTGCTCCAGAGGGAGGGACTTGGCAGGGTTATTAGATTGCCGCACAATAAGCACCTCGAGCGCCTCGGAATCACGGCAACGGGCACGAGACGAGACGGCTTGAAGAAGGCGTGTCGCTCTCATTCGGGCCGCCGAGGGACGGGGTACGGGCGGTACATCTAATACGACTACCTCCAATTGAATCAGACGAGGTACAATTGGCTACCAAATTGGGAGAAAAGGGAAAAAAATCTGGAAAAAATTTATAAAAATATGAATGTATTTTTTATTTTATTTTATTTATTTATTTATTAAGCGACTGCTCATGCATTTTCCCGTAATCTGCATGATTTCCCTGGTGTCTAACGGGTTAACATACAGCGGGTAAAATAAGTATTGAACACGTCACCATTTTTCTCAGTAAATATATTTCTAAAGGTGCTACTGACATGGAATTTTCACCAGATGTTGGTAACAACCCATGCAACCCACACATGCAAGAAATCAAACCATAGATGTCCATAAATTAAGTTATGTGTAATAAAATGGAATGACACAGGGAAAAAGTATTGAACACACTTAGTTAAATGTATTTAATACTTCGTACAAAAGCCTTTGTTGGTAATAACAGCTTCAAAACGCCTCCTGTATGAAGAAACTAGTTGCATGCATTGCTCAGGTGTGATTTTGGCCCATTCTTCCACACAAATAGTCTTCAAATCTTGAAGGTTCCGTGGGCCTCTTCTATGAACTCTAATCTTTAGTTCTTTCCATAGATTTTCTATTGGATTCAAGTCAGGTGATTGGCTGGGCCATTCTAGCAGCTTTATTTTCTTTCTCTGAAACCAAGTGAGAGTTTCCTTGGCTGTGTGTTTGGGATCATTGTCTTGCTGAAATGTCCACCCTCGTTTCATCTTCATCATCCTGGTAGATGGCAGCAGATTTTTATCAAGAATGTCTTGGTACATTTTTCCATTCATCCTTCCTTCAATTACATGAAGTTTGCCAGTGCCGTATGCTGAAAAACAGCCCCACACCATGATGTTCCCACCTCCAAACTTCACTGTTGGTATGGTGTTTTTGGGGTGATGTGCTGTGCCATTTGACCTCCAAACATGGTGTGTATTATGGCATCCAAAGAGTTCAATTTTGGTCTCATCTGACCAGACTATATTCTCCCAGTATTTCACAGGCTTGTCTAAATGTTGTGCAGCAAACTTTAAACAAGCTTCAACATGTTTTTTCTTCAGCAATGGAGTCTTGCGTGGTGGGCGTGTATACAGGCCACGGCTGTTGAGTGCATTACTTATTGTTTTCTTTGAAAAAATTGTACCTGCTAATTCCAGGTCTTTCTGAAGCTCTCCACAAGTGGTCCTTGGCTCTTGGACAACTCTTCTGATAATTCTTTTGACTCCTCTGTCAGAAATCTTGCGAGGAGCACCTGGTCGTGGCCAGTTTTTGGTGAAATGATGTTGTTTCCACTTTCGGATTATGGCCCCAACAGTGCTCACTGGAACATTCAGAAGTTTAGATATCCTTCTGTAACCAATGCCATTAGTATGTTTTGCAACAATAAGGTTGCGAAGGTCTTGAGAGAGTTCTTTGCTTTTACCCATCAGATGTTTCTTGTGTGACACCTTTTTATAAGCCATCAGTTGGGACCGAACCAGCTGATATTAATTTGCACTGACAAGGGGCAGGATTGCTTTCTGATTACTGATAGATTTCAGCTGTTGTCTTGGCTTTTGGTGCCTTTTTGCACCTCCATTTCTTCATGTGTTCAATACTTTTTCCCTGTATGTGTGGCTTGCATGGGTTGTTACCGACATCTGGTGAAAATCATGTCAGTAGCACCTTTAGAAATATATTTACTGAATGGTGACGTGTTCAATACTTATTTTACCCGCTGTATTTCAAATAGTATTTGATGCAGCTCTGTTGGTCATAGGCCTTGTTAATCATATGGGTGCAGTCCTGAACTATGACAGGACAGAGCTTCCAAAGTGACTCACAGGTGACCATCTGGGAACCCCCAGAAAGTCAGAGAAAAATCAGTATAGTCATATTCACATTCAGCGCATGGTCCACATGGCAAGGCTAAGTGAGTTGTAGTTGTCTTGGTATGGTAGTTACTGACTTGGCCTATATGCCTTATGTACTGGACATATGTTTGTGGCTTTACAACCAATCATATATGAATTGTACCTTATAAAAGCATCTGCTAAATAAAATGTAATTTAGGCTAATGTAAGTGAGATGGGGTGAGGGGTCTAGTATGTAGGTTGAAGTTATTTGACATGTGTACAGGAGTTTGAAAAGCCCTGTACATACATTCATTCTTCCTAACACTATACTGTTGCACTATACTATACTAATTGCAACAATAACAACTGCAGCAATACCAAAGGGAGCACACACTGTTCTGCAGGCTCATGTGAGTAGCCTGTTTGCCTCTGTGTCAACAAAAGTCTCGTCTTAGATACAATTTCAAGTTGAAAATCACCGCTACAATACTGTATATCCATATTTCTGTCAAGAAGACAGAATTTTAACATTATTAGATTTCACTGTGTGTTAATTGTGTGATTTGTTGCTTATTTCCTGCTCTCTGTGACTGTCATGTCGATTTTGATGATTGTATCAGCATGTTGTGTTTAGCACAACCAGGCCATTATTATTTATTCTAACAGATTAAAACTGCTAGATGACACCTACTTTGTCCTTGCCTTCAGTAGAATCCCCTTTTCTCTTGGCCGTTATTCAAAATCAAGTCATCCTATTTCTTTTTCTGTATTTGGATCTCTCTAATTCAGAGGCATCGTATGTCTTATCGCAGCTTTGATATACACATGCTGGATATGAAATACGCTTGTATATTATCTGCATCGTTTAATGTTTCATATTAAGTTATGCTGGACAGAAAGTGGTTATAGGGTTAATAGTATCAGCAGTATTATATAAGTGGAAAACCTCCAGTGATATGGGTGTAGTCCTTCCTGACGGCTGAAATAGATCTGGGAATATAAAGATGAGGCTCATATGTTCTCCCTGCTCATGGCTGGGTGCGGGTTTTTGTCACCTTGACGACCAGGCTTCATTTCTAAAGAGGTGTCCTTGTGTTGTGAGAGAGCCTTCAGTGAGGCATGTGTAAACCAGGGGCTTTCAAATCTTCACACGGGGCCTTCTGTATTCAATTTGTACACTGAACAATGCAGGAATAAAACGCATCAATGGCAATTTAATGTGTTTATGTACGTATATTGTATCAGGTACTTTTCCCTACCTTTTTCCATTTTTTGTTCCGATACATTATTTGCAGCGTGTAGCCTAGCGGCGAAGGTACATGACTGGGACCCGGAAGGATGTGGTTCAAGCCCCGGAGTAGCCTCAGTAAGAACCACACAGCTGTTGGGCCCTTCAGCAAGGCCCTTAACTCCACATTGCTCAAGGGCGGATTGTCCCCTGCTTCGTCTAATCAGCTGTAAGTCACTTCGGATAAAAGTGTCAGATAAATAACAGATAATGTTTTGTGTGATGTGCATCACACAAAGCTAGCGGCATGGCTAACAGTCTGGGCTAGTGAGGGCCGGGGTTGGGTGATGCACTCCTATGGTGCTTTCGTGGCATCTCCAAAGTCGTCAGTTTACGACTTTGGGTTAGGAAAAGTGCTATTGAACGGCTATGAATGTTGTTTCCGAACTGGAATCTTCGGCACCTCCGGAAATACACAGAGTCGACCACAAACGTGTCACAGCTGAACAAAGCATCAAAGTTGAACATGGTGGAGTTTTTGTGACGACACCCATTATACCACGCATGCATGAACACGGTGTGGTTGGAGTGAGGTTAATTATGTTTTGAACCTTTGACAGGAGCAGTTAGGCAGCATTAGTCACAGTGTGGCGGTGGAGGTGGAGGAGGAGGAGGTTAATCAGGGTGCCAGGTTGTCTGAGGGGGTCAGGCTGCCCTGTCAGGAATGAGAGCAGGTTACTGTGGGAGAGCCGGAGCCGGGTTTCTCATGGAGAGGTTACTGAGAAATCGGCCTGCGTCAGCCATCCGTCACTCTGAGGGAGGGGAGGATGAGAGGTCAGGCTGTTCCCTTGGCGATGGCGAATCTGTTATTGCCGCAACATTACTGCGACATTAAAAAGCAGTGAGTGAACACTTGGCCACGCTTCGAGATCCGGGAAATGTGGGGTGGGAGCTCACCGCGGCTTCACCAAACGCACTGTGGTTTTATTTATAATCTGCCGCTGCGCTCTGAGGTTTTGATGTGCAGCTCGTCACTGTACGCCACTGCTCTGAGAAATGGCTCCGAAGAGCTGAGACAGCTGTGACCGGAATGTTCTTGGCCTCCACAGTGTCCCCTGTGTAGAATTGCAATATTGTTTCCTTTTAAATGTCACCAGCTCTATCAAAATTGACCCCAAAATCAAAAGAGGAGAATGTAAACTTTCTAATGACATGAAAGTTGTCTCTCTTCTCCAGATATCAAGGGAGTTGTCCCTTTAATTTTTAGTGCCACCAAAACTTTTTTGAGAAAAATAGATTTAAAGTTTTGTCGTAAGAGTTATGTGAGGCGAGACTACCGACACTTGGCTAACGAAACTCCGGGACTATAACTTGTCATCTTATGTGTAAACCCTTTAAACTATATTTTTACTCTGAACATTTACTCTTGACATTAAGACATACAGACCATGAAGGCAAATACATTAACATGTAGCCACAAACGCAGCTGATTTGTTTGTGACTGGTGAATGGTTACAAGCTGGAGGTTTGCTCCAACCAATGCACAACTCCGGTGTTACTTTCACTTTGACATCTTGCATTTAAAAGCTTAAAAAATATATTTTTACTCTGAATTTGGCATTAAGACATGCAGATACAAGATGAAAGCCTAAAACAGCCACTAAATTTACATTTTCACAAAAACATTGATTAATGTAAAATTTGCTGATTGACTGATTATGACAGAACAGGTAACACATGACTTATTGCAGTGTTTTTTTATTGTTTTCTCAGAGAGTGTAGGTCCTGTTCTTTCATGAGTTTCTCCTTCACTCTCCCACAGTACGCAGTATGACTACCAGCTTCTATACTGGGTGCAGTGTTGCAAAATGACAGGTCATTGGGGAGGCGGATGTGCATTCAGGGCTGGTAATATTTGTTGCACACCCCGGAAAGGCACTGTTTGGCAAGTTTAGCAGAATTATTTAATGTAAACATGCCACACCTTGTGTGAGGGATCTAATGGCAGTGAGTGTGCATTTCAGCATTTCAGCGGCTCTAGTTCCTCTAGCCGCTTAACTGTTCAACACAAGCAGGAAAAAAAAACCAAACTCAATTCTCAATCTTCTGCCAAATGTATTTTTATTGCACATAAAATCAGCACTGGTGTCCAGGTCTAGACGTTTTGTGGTCTCTGCACAGTTTAAAGGTTTTAGAGCAGAGGAGGAGATTGTAAAATGCACAAAGCAAGCAGAAAAACATGGCACACACACAGTCATTCTGACCATAAGAATACTGGTGTTTCTCAAACCTGAGGAATCCAGCCTTTTGGGCAGAACATTACATTTACCAAATACTCGTTTGTTACAATTATCACCCTCTCACTCTTCTTTTGGGTGTAACATCAGCAAATCTCTCATAGTTTACTGCTGATAACCCAATCTTATGAATAAATTGTTCTATTTTAGAACATGCAAAATCTGTCCTCTATGGCACCCCCCACCCCACCCTTAACTGTTTCTCAGGTTTCCTGACACACGCTCTGTATGCTGATGTTGCATGACACTGTGATTAAAAAATGTTTTTTTCTCACATATCCGAGGACGATCGCAGCGCCTACAACATCATGTTTATCTGGATATAAAGGTCTTGTGTTTAATGGGATATTGGCCAGTTTACTGACCAATCAGACGTGTCTATCCTATCGTAATATCCTATCCTATACGAGCTCCTATCAATGTGACGATTGCACAGCTCAGCTGTGTGTGCGCATGCGTGCGTGTATGTGTATGTGTGTGTGTCAGTGTGTGTATGCATGCGTGTGGGTGCATGCATGCGTGTGTGGGGTTTATGTGTGCGTTTGTGTGTGTGTGCGCGCGTGTGTGTGCGCGCGTGTGTGTGTGCGCGTGTGTGTGTGTGAGTTTGTGTGCACGTGCGTGTGTGCGTGAGAGTGACAGGCTGTGCTCTGTAGAATCCACAGAGGAAAGACTCAGTAATGACACAGGCAGTGGAGCATCACTGTATAATAATGGGGTTTTTAAATATTAATAAAACATTCGTTTTTATCTGACTTACTGCCCATTTCCTGACTGCCAGGTGTCTGAAGCCTGATAGTGAATTCTGTGGAAAAGGCACTATCGGGGTTTTTAAATTCCACCTTTCATCTCACAACGAAAGTCACTCGACGAGGAAACGGACCTTAGCTACCAGCAGCAGTAGCCTAGCACTGGCCTGGGTGATGCATGGCAGCCATTTTGAACCAGGAGACTCAGCAGGCATTAGCTGAGTTGGAGAGCAAGGGAGTAATTAAAGCAGTGAATTTGGACAATGATTTAGCAGCAGGACTAAAGAGAGAATGTTCCACTTATTACAGTGGAGCTTTAAAACAAAAACATTTGCAGAGGATTGTCTGGGCAACGTCCCTCTCTGCTCCCAAGAAAGCGTAGCAACACAACAAGCAGATGCAGCTGGGCCCAGGGGATGCTGGGTAACTTGGCACGGGCACACCCTGTGATCTGTGCGACTTCACACCTGCAGTGCAGGCGCGTGTTTCCATCTCCTCTGACATCTCCCGCGGCTGGGTCAGCACGTCCTGGGCCCGGGTGGGGGGTTTCACTGCCGTTGGGGGTCGGAGGGCACCTTCTCCCCCAGCCTCCGCACCAGCTCAGCCAGCTCCTCCATGCTGTTGGACTTCTCCTCCAGGAGCTCGTAGCGTAGGCTGGAGATGTCCTGCTTGATCTCCTTCAGCTCACCTGCCCAACGAGGGGGTGAGAGTGACGCTGGGCCAGCCTGTAGCCTGGTGGATTTCAGTCTTGTATTTCGACTTTAAATCTTATTTCTATTACTTTTTTGTTATAAAAAGGTCAGCAAATGTGCCAATGATTTGCCAATGATTTGCCAATGGGGCAAAAACATTTAACTTGTCAAGCAAACGTTAACTTAAAACAACCTATTATTTTCTACAAATATAAGATATTAAGTCTCATTACGAAACTCAAAGCAGCCTGGAGCCTTGTGGCTAACGTACATAGCTGGGACCCGGAATCTTGCTAATTCAAGCCCCGGTGAAGCCACAAAAAGATCTGCACAGCTGTTGGGTCCGTGAGAAAGAATCCCACATTGCTCCAGGGGGGGGATTGTCCCCCTGCTTAGTCTAAAGTAGTCAGAGCAGTGGCAGACAAACATTTAAAATCGCTAACGAGCGTTTGCGTTGCGGTCGGCGCGGTTGTCATGGCGACGCCCGGCCCGTGTCAAGCGGAATGCCTCTTACCTTCGTTCACTTCATCGCTCTCTCTGTCCACTTGTGCTTTGAGGATGTACCGTTTAATCAGCCGCTTCATTATCTTCTGCAGGGAGGGAGGAGACACTAAACACGCCGGCAGGCAAGTACATTTCCAGTGGCAACGCCGACTTTACTGCGGCAACATATAACCGCACGGTGGCACATATTCAATATCGCTCCCGTTTAAGCTGCAGTGAGTAGAATTTAATTTAATGAACCTTTACTTATTCATGTATACAGGGGAGGTTGGCTGAGCAGGCATGCTGTTTTGCAGCCACACCCTGTTAATGCCCCCACCAAGCAGCATCACGTGCATGTCTTTGTGCTGTGGGAGGAAATTAGAGTAGCTGGAGAAAATCCACGCAGGCACGAGGAGAACATGCAAACTCCACACAGAGAGGCCTCGGCCGGGATTCGAACCCCGGACCTTCTTGCTGTGAGGCTACAGTGCTATCCACTGAATTATATTAAATGACATGTATTTTCATTAAGTCATTACGTGTATATATTTTTCCATATTAATGTATTTATTTGCTGTATGTTTGGTATTGCGCACAGGGTATACGGCAATATAAGGGGGCTAGTTACCTGGTGATGACTTGAACAAGGTGAATTTCTAGGACTTGAGTCCTTGCTTTGACCGAGCTGGAATGAGAAAAGTCATATACGCTGCAGATTGGGGAATATGTATATATGTACATTAACATACAGATGCTTCCCAAAGACGAAAATAACAGGCCCCTCCAAATGTTATTATTGCAGTGCTTCATCCTGCCACATGAGGGCACTTTTCACCAAGTGTACACGTCTGCCGCTGCTATTCATTCAGCCAGGATTAAAAAACAGTTCTCCACTACACATCAGCTGAGGGAGAGAGGGAGATAATTAAATCAGGGGATGATTAAGTGGCAGGTTGGGAAAGCCAGGGATCTTTAATGGGATCTTTAATAACCACAGTGAATCAGGAACACGGTTTAACGTCTCGTCTGAAAGAGGCCGTCTCCTACAACACAATGTCCCCTACAGCACAGTGTCCCCAACACTGCCCTGGGGGAATTGGGATTTATTTGACCGGAGGGAAGATTGAGGCCTTCGTGTCCACCAGTTACATAACAAACCAGCTAAAAGCTGAATTTCACTGCTTTTATACTTTCTCTGTGAGATCAGAATTATTGGATGGGTGCAATATGCAGAGTATGGATCATCAATGCCGTGATACTGAATGTTGCTGGTAGTACAGTGTAATGTTTAAGAACTGATTGAGGAAGTAACTCAGAAGTTCTGGTTCCTTCTCAGATGGTAACTGGTTTGTGATACAGTATAGTTCAAAGTCTGGGCTGATTCAGTAAAGGGACTGTATTTTAATATAACATATTGAGAAGAATTTGCCATTCAATACTTGCCTTTTCCTACCACTAAAGTGCACCTAGTTTGCCTAAAAGCGAATTGGTATCTGGAACCGTATCAAGCCTGGTCTTGGAAAACCCCCAGTGTTTCTGCCTCCACTACATGACCTGGCACGCTTTTCCACACACTGTCCACTCTGTGTGGGGAAAAATATGTCTTAATATTGTTTAATTTTTAGTGGTGTTCTGGTTAAAGGGGCCCTGTTTGGATGAAGGGGGTCTGAGTCGGGGGATCGGACCCACCTCGTTGAGCTCGGCGTCCCCCCTGCAGTCGCCCCCGTGTCTGTGGGTCACCAGCAGGACCAGGTCTCTGAGCCACTGGGCCAGCCTGCAGAAGGACTTGGGGCTGGGGACCAGGTTAAAGGGGACGGGCAGTGTCCCTCCCTCCTCGAAGTAGGAGAACCACAGCTTGGCTCTGGCGAACTTCCACTCCACATCAGCGTCGTCCTGAAATCAGACGGACAGACAAACGGACTCCAGAACTGCAATATACTGCAATACAATCAACAGCCACATTTCAAATACCAACCCTGCTGGAAAGAAAACAGCTCAAGCTAAGGTTTTAAAACAGCTGGTAGCTGGCATTTCAAGCTGGTCATAGCTGGATTTTACACCAAGCAGTTCAACCTCTCCTATGGACCTCTTGTAAAATATTGCGATAAATGTAATTAATTGCAGGGTATGTATTGCATGTAACTGCAGTAGAAACGCTCAACTTCCATAACAGGTGCGGGGGGGGGGGAAAACACCCAGGGAGAGCTGCTTCTGGTGGACCATCTGGCCAAACTCACTGAATCTCTGACCTCCCCTCTAGTTCCACTGAACTCCAGATTGAATTCCCTCCCTCATTGCCCAGGGCCTAAGTCTGTTTGCGAGGCAGGGTAATTACATCTGCTCCTCAGGAGTGGTGGAGGCCGGACGGGAGCCATTAGCGCATGCACAAATGAGGTGACAGCCGCGATCGTGGAGCGTAGAGGAGAAGGGTCTCGGGGTTATTTCAGCCGACTGCTGAACAGCTGGGACCGCTACGCAGACCGGAAGAAACCAGCCATTCAGCTAGCACCGGATAACGATCCTGAATCGCTTTCATTGAGAAAATGAGAGAATCCAGTCTGCTCCTGCAGGAAATGTCTTTTACTTTACCTGTGAAGCACTTTGGGAGTTTTATACAATAGGTGGTCCCCAAAGAAAGTTATAATAATAATATGAATATGTAAATAAAAGATTTTATTCTACTTTCATCACATTTCATCCAAAACATTTCCACTGCATTTTCATACAGTCTTATTGAGCTCACTGATTCACGAAGCAGAATGAAATGCTTTGCTGTGACTCTGCCGCAAATAATTTAGGAGGAACTCTCTGCCACAGGGGTTACCTGTATTTCCTGGAATGAGCTGTTTATCATGGCTATAAGCATATTGAGTAACACGATGACCACCGTCACGTTATAAACGCCGTACAGGACGTAGCCGATGTTCTCAATAAACTTGTGCCCGTTGTTTACGACAACCGATTTCACTTCAGACAGTCCAAATACGGCCCAAAACAACGTTTTGAAGCTTTCTTCAACCCTGAAAAAAAGAGAAAAACTAAATATTAACTTACATGTGCAGTTCATATGAAACACAAATAGTCAAATGTCTAATGAGTAAGCACCAATAAGCACTGATGATGAACACTACTGTGAAAATGGAAGCAATTATCATAATGCGATAATGACCTCATCCAGTTATGATGGCTTTTAGAAAACTGCAGGTAGTAAAGAGAATGCAACAATGATGGATGCTGGTGATTCTGTAGTGGTCTGAGGCACTGGTCTAAAGTTGTGGTATCAGTGAATCACCTTCACCCTGTGTTTCTGTCAAAACGATGGGTGTCTGTCAAAATGACAACACCCGCTGAACACAGAGCGCGGTAGATTGATGAGCATGACACCGACATCATCCATACGACATGGCCTTCTCAGTCACCAGATCTGGACCCAATAAAACATTTATGGAACATTCTGGAAAATCACCTGAGACTGCATTCTCTGCTTGCACCAACTGACTTTCTTACAAAAGAGTGGAGATGTATTCCTCCAGACACAATTCCAGCAAAGGTCGTGGTCTCATCTGGCTCCCCGACACCCTAATGAGTGATTATAAGCCATTTCCTTTTTGGGTCCACTCTGTGTCGATGGTTGTAATCATGACTATAAAAGGATTTGGCCTTTTCACAGCTTGCCATTTATAGTCGTAGTGTCCCTTACGTCAAATTTTGCATCCAAACATAGTAAACTGCTTCACACCGTAAAGGAACTACAACACCACTTTCCATAAACAGCCTTGTTTGAATGATGGCTGGGGATTCCGAGCGTGTTCACATAGCCCAACGATAAAATAGAGGTAAACAGACGGTAAATTGGGATGGCTACTCTGCCAGGGCTTTTTTTTTCCCGCTCTGATTCATGATTTCATTAGTGCTGAACTGGTCAGTCAGTCCATCAGTCAGGACCAGTAATCTTACATCCCGTTTCCTCTGCTGAAGCCTGAATAGGCCAAGTCCATCATTTATGATAAGAAGCAATAGAACTAATGTAATGAGGAGGCCTCTGCAGGGTTATCTTCATTCAGTCAAGACCATAAATCTACACTCAAAATAAATACAGTACACAGCACCGCCGCCTTCTGAACGTGATTCTGACTTGCACATTTCCACCATACACGCAGGTGAGACTCTGTCTGACCACGGTGTGCGTTTGAGTTTTTCACACACCAGTAAACGATTTCATGTTTTGTTTTTTTATTATTAGCTCGATGGAATTAAGGTGTTCAAGTCAGAATGTGATTAGGAAAATATTTGCTCTCTAGGAGGTTGGGTGATATCAGATTAGTTACTGCAGTACCTACGCTGCAACAGATAACCTTTCTGCCCACTCGGAGGTATCAGGGAGCAGGTGACAAATTCCAGGAGACTCCCAGACCTTCCGGGAGTGGTGGAATGCCTGCGTGTTAAGGCTTATTCCCCCAGTATAGCAAACACAACGTCTGCACAAACTCACGTGGTGAAGGCGTTGTTCTGCTTGGCTCCCAGGTAGTAGGAGTAGAGGTTGAACATGCCGATCATGAAGGCCAGGAAGACCATGAGGAAAATGACCATGAACTTAAAGATGTCCTTCACCGTCCTCCCCAGGGAGATCTGCAGCGGCCCGAAGCTCTCGTTGGCCGGCAGGATGTAGGCGATGCGTGAGAAACTCAGGACCACAGCGATGGCGTAGAGGCCCTCAGATATGAGCTGGGGGTCTGAGGGAGCCCACTTGATCCGGGCTACAGTGTTTAAAAAAAGAAAAGATCGTTATTTCAGCTTTTTTCAAACCGGTTCCAAACCCAAGATTCAAAGAACAAATCTTCTGGAAGCTTCTATTGTTTGCTTCTAAAAGAGAGTCCCATTCTGCAGCCAGTGCTTGCTGGACTCTGTGCCTTGGGGTAATTGCAGAGTAGTTACCGTTTGTCTCAATAGTGTGGGCAGTATAACTTCAGGACTGCAAGTGGGGTGCGTACTAAACTTATTGTCTGAGATGGTGACAAACTATCATTAGTGGAACCATTCTTGTGACCTCTGAAAAGCCTTTACTTCTAAAGGAAGTCTGCTACACACTCAGAGACACACGGTTCCAAAAGGAACCCTCTGATTCAATAGAATCATTATTTAGTTGAAAGATTCACTTTCTGGGAGCTTTCATGCTTCACGCATATGATAGAGGGTTCCATAAAAACTAAAATCATTTCCTCTATGGAGACAAATGGAGATTAATTTTTTATCTGAGTGTACAGAATGGGTCTAGGAAACCAAAAGGGGTAAAGTTCCCTGCACTTTGGAAGGGGAAAGCCTTGCATTAGTTTCAAATAGAAGCATAGACAGGAGCCCCCTCAGCATTTTAACCACCCCAATTCTGTCATTTTTAAATACTTCTGAAAATCTTATAAAACAGTCTGTAATGTCAAATGATTCTGGGTCGTTTTAGTTTTTTTGCGTTTACATTGCCAGGAACACGATCTGTCACCTCCTCTGCTGTTGTCTCACCCAGGCGGTAGTACTCGATGTGGAAGGGCAGCGTTATGTTGGAGAGGTCTGTGTAATGCTTGTTCACGTAGGTCTGCGCCGAGTGGGCGTGCCAGAAGGCCATGAATCTGGCGATGAAGGACGACACAAAGATGGCCAGCATTCCGAAGTCCAGCAGGTTCCAGGGCTCCAGCAGGTACTCTCGAGGGCCCAGGGACCAGATCTCTTTGCATTCCGCCCAGATCATCCCTGAAATAAAAAAACAGTTCTCTCATTCACCCTCAGAAAAGCTGACTGACCTCAATTCTGTTCATCTATAAATAACCCGCCCACTGCAAAAAACGTGACTCGACCTAGTAAGTAGTTTGAAACAATGGGAATTTGTGTCAAGAAAAATGTTGAAATCATATCTTCTCTTGAAAAAACCACAAGACAACGGTATAGTCATTTTTTGCAATGTTGTACATTAAAATGAGGCCATAAATTAAACCAGCTCTTTATCAATAGCAGGACATTGGGAAATTTGGCCATCTGATATGATATGATATGATATAATATAATATTATATATATATGGGGCGACATTGGCTCAGGCTGTAAGGGTCTGGCATTCGGGGGGTTGCTGGTTCAATCCAAAACATTGCACACCTTCTGCTGTTCCTTAGGACCTATGACAGGCCATCTAAGATACCCTCCAGTGCTCATGTGTACTGCATGTGTCTGTTTAGGAGATTCAGCAGTAAAACCAGGCAGGGGAATGGAATGTGTCTTGCTGAGAGATCTTACCTATGACCCAGGAAATAATTAGGATCTCCATCCAGGTGAAGGGGGTGGTCTTCATGCGGAACAGCTGCAGGGGGTGGTCGTGGATCGTCATGTGGGGAAGCAGACTGGTTCCCTCGAACCGGTCCGCAGCGTTCATGACCAGGAGGATGAGGAAGATCATGAAGGAAGCTGCGTGGGCCACAAATTTCATAAAGGGCCCGCTCGTTATCCTCCCCAGCTGAGGGAGGGAGAGACAGAGACAGAGACAGAGAGAGCTCAATCTCCACCTTTCATCACATTTACTTGATGGTTGTGGATAAACTGAACCATACAGTACAGTACTGTGTCAATGAGTGGTAATGCTGTAATGTGCAGCAACTGATCCAGAATGCTGCAGCCCGTCTGGTATTCAATGTTCCCAGACATTCACATGTCACCCCCCTGCTCAGCAACCTCCACTGGCTGCCTGTTATGGCTCGCATCAAATTTAAAACTTTGGTGCTCACATACCAGGCAGTTAAGGGATCAGCCCCTGTATATATTCAATCCCTTATCAAGACCTATACACCAACAAGACCACCCGTTCTGCCACTTCGTGCCGTCTGGCGCCTCCCCCTCGCCAACACCTGCACTTCACGCTCACGACTGCTGTCTGTCCTGGTCCCACGGTGGTGGAATGATGTCAGAACGGCAGAGTCTCTGACCGCCATCAAGCGCAGACTGAAGACTCATCTCTTCAGGCTACACCTTTCCCTCCCTAACTCACCACCATGATTAGCCTTATACTGTAATGGCACTTATGTATAGATTGTATTGATATTGTTACTTGTATAGATATTGTTTTTTATTGGCTGTTGTATTGTTGTATTCAGGGTATTCTAGCTGCTAACTGTGGTATGCTAGTTTGAAAGTTGATTGTACTCTTCAAGGGTTCTGATTATCTGTATGTTTACACTAGGACTCGGAACTGTACTGTCCTCTCAGGTCCTCTTAGCACTCATACTCATGCACATGTGCTTTTTTGTTCTGGTGCATTCATGAGGCATACTGCCTAATGCTGATACACAGGTATACACTGGCGGCATTTTATCTAAACTGGCAACCATAGGCTGCTCAACAGCTACACATATTATTTAATAACTTTTTGACTATATTCTTTCTTTATAATTAGCAATATGCTATTTATAATGTAGTTATTCATACTTTATTAACCATCCATCATTCTGCCGGGTAAAATATGCCGATGGTGTGATACAACATATGAGACGTTACATCTCTTCAAAAAGAGTAATCAATGCAACGGTACATTGAGATGCAGTGAATCGTAGATGCGGTATTGCTGCCACTAAGATATTTTTTGGTGCTGGAGGGCTGTGTTTTTGGGGAGAGGTGCAGTGCCCGCCAGGCTGACCTTGCTCCCAGGAGCGATCCAGTACACTACGGCCAGGACCGGGAGGCCGATGGCCACGCCCAGGACCACCAGGATCTTCACGGCGGTGGTCTGCTGTCGGAGCCCGGACAGGTTCTCATACCAGATGGACAGAAGCTGCTGCTGGCAGTTGGGATGAGCTACAAACTACACGGAATAGAGCAAGACGGGAGAACCCCTTACAACCATGGAATATACGGCAACATAACCAAAAACGTGTGGACATTTTCGATTAAAATTAAAAAAACAAAAAAAAAAGATATTGCAGATATTGCATATCATGACATATAACATTTCTTGAAACACTTGAGCACTGCGGTCTTGAGGATGTCTTCCTAAATGGCACTGTGCCCTTGTTATTCTTACCATAAAGAATCCATAGCTTTTCCTTTAGTTTTCACATTGCTCAGACATGCAGATGAATTGCTGAGGACGTTATCTGCTCACATTATCATAATGTAATGTCTCAGTGATATACTGTATGTTCACCCTCACCTTCTTCAGTTCATACTTTATGGCGAGTTTTAGGCGTGTAAGGCAGGGCCGGCGTGATCCGTCCAATAGCCGGGAACGTTCCCTCAATCCATAGTCGCCGTTCAAAATGGCTTCCACCTCTTCTGTGTTCCGACACAAGTCCAACAGTCCCACCACGAAATCTTTGCATTGCATAGACAGCTTCCTGTAATCGTTCTGAAAGTGGAAAACAATGTTGAAAAGGGGCAGCATGTAGCCTAGCGCTCCAGGGTGGATTGTCCCCTGCTTAGTCTCATCGATTGTAAGTGGCTTTGGATAAAAGCGACTAAATAACTAATGTAATGTAAAAAAACACAGTTCAGAAGAAGATGGGAGTTCTTGAGAGGTGGGGTGACGGGGTATATTTGGACAGGGTGTCTATAAGAAGGTGAATATGAATGATATACTCTCTGGGTATACTCTGTGGTATTCAGACAGGGTGTCTATAAAGTGAATATGAATGATATACTCTGGGGTATATTTGGACAGGGTGTCTATAAAAAGGTGAATATCAATGAGACAAGCTGATGATTAATGGAAGTATCTCCAAGGTTACCAGTCAAGACCCACTATCACTGGTCCCATAGAACTCTACACACGATGACCTACGGCTAAGGTTCCGATTTAACCACAGTCGTGAAATATTAATGGATTTGGCACTATGCAGAGAATTACAGATGGCATCATAAAATATGGGCTGAATATAAATCAGGATTAATTTCAAAAGGACCGTAAAGTGCTGCAGTAAAACTGTGTTTCAGCCCAAATTTCGTGAATGAACGCTCAGTCAATACGATAGGCATACCTGCAGGAGACATTCAGTTAATTCCAGGAATCTCTTGTTGGCATTTTTTTTTAAAGATTACAGAATATCTTGACCCAACAAGGTTAGGATATTCTGTAATCATTCAAAAGCACAATGTCCAGTGCCTATTTTCAACTCGGATGTGGACATACATTTTGGAAATCCTTTCCTTTCAGAATAATGAAAGACTGCTAGGGTTTAAAAAAACAAAAAAACAAGTTCAATAAAATGAAGATAAATGCAGTACTTTGCTTACCAAGAGCTTGTGAAATGTACTCTTAATACCTCTGAGACTTGCCCACCCACATACTGGACAACATACCAGCCAAATCACGCAGATGTCCAGCTCTAAATGTTCATAAATCAACATCTTCTGACATGCCCAATTTAACACTCTGGGCCCCGCGGCAATGCTAAAGTTTTATGTTATTACAAGTTATTCTAAGTTACAGTATTTGCTTTGACTATTATTATTATTAGTATTATTATTATTATAATAATGATACATTTAAACATGTTTTATCTTCTATCTCAGGTTTTGTTTCCAGGATTATATTTTGCTTAAAATACGCTGTTAAACTGTTGTAAACACTTTAGTTATTGCTATCTCTCTTGGTGAGAATAATAACTGCATGTTGCTGTGTAAAACACTCTGGTCTTTCTGTCAGTAAAGTAAATACATGTAACGGCGCTGTACATAAATCTGACGTTCCACAGGCTGTCTTGATGTCTCTGTCATGTTGCCAGCTGCCTAGAGAGTGTCCAGATCTGCTCAGCCCGGACTCAAAACACCTCCAAGATCTCTGCTTCCATCGCAAACCAAATTACATTCTGTACATCAATAACAGATTCCTTCCTGTGTGTGTGTGTTTGTAGTGTTTCTGTTTGTATTTACATACAAACAGAAACACTATTCTGTTTCTATTTACATAGCACATTTCATATAGATAATTCAATGTGCTTTTCAGAGGCAAGGTGAAATAGTTTTCTAAAAATTAAGATAAAAAAGTTAAGGAATAATAAAAGTGAGTAAAAGGTTGGACCAAAGATTTTCTGTTTTAACCACTTGATTGAGAAGAATCCAAAAGCAGAAGCGAGTAGACAGACTTTTAACAGTTTAAGGCTGACATGGAGAAATGAATTCATTTCACATCCTGTCTCCCTACACTAATGTGATGGTCCTTCGCTCTCCATTATTTCAGCTGTTCTGCTCTCTGGCCCGGTTTCAGGGACTCTATCGCTTAGCTACAGAGTGGCTCTCACAACAAACCACTGCTGTCAGCCTTCCAACAATTCTTTCAATTGCTTTTATGGTCATTCGACTATAACCACACAACTCCCATAAAGTGAACCCCTTTTCATTTATATACATATATATAATAACATGAAACCAAATATCTGGTGGGGTTTTTTTAAATGTTGCATGGCCGGATTAGAACTACCAATTTCACAGACTACGCCGTGAAACACATAGCAACCTGTATGTTCTTTAAAGGCCCACACACATCAGTGTTCTCTTCCTGGTTTTAGCTCCCTGTTTTATCGAAAGCATGCACAATACATTCGCAAAGAGCAGTCACGTAGGTTTTTTGAAAAGTCCCTAACCCTGCCCCCAGAGCCCAATTCCCCCTCCTCCTTCTCCTGTGGTCAGTAGTTAACATTTAGCAGTCATCTGATAATTATGCAAAAACATACATCATGTCACGTGGAAAATCCTTTTACAAATAGCTTGGAAGAACAGCAGTTAGACCCAAAAATTTGCACACCAAAATTGTGATTGTTTAACTTGAATCAGTATGGCACACAAATCAAAAGCTCCAGGATGATACGAAAAGCTCAGAAACAGGAGAAATATGTGTGTGGGCCTTTAATGGGCAACAGGGAAGTTAGACCTGACTAGGTCACGCTCTCCCTACCTTGAACTCCTTCTCGATGTTGGCGAGTATGGCCAGCTCGTTGCTGAGGTCCAGAGCGGTCAGGACGGGGTCCTCGCTGGAGAGCGACAGGTAGGCGGGACTGGCCAGGCCCTTGTAGGCGTTGATGCGCGAGCGGGAGTGGCTGAAGGCGTCGTGCCTCTGGTGGTGGGCGCAGGTACTGCACTTGCAGAAGTAGTCGTGGGGCCTCTCCACGCGCGCTCCCCTGCTCAGCAGCGCGTGCACGATCTCGTACTCGTGGCAGTGCGCCGCCAGCAGTATGGGCGTGATGTCCTGCGAGAAGCGTGAGCCGTCCTCGTCGTAGGCGAAGAAGTCGTCGTCGTGGTCGTCCGGAGCGGTCGCGGCCTGCCCCGGGCTGGCCGTCAGCCTCCGCAGGTCGGCGAAGGCGCGGTGAGCCAAGATGGCCTCCGCGATGCGCACGTAGCCCTTGCTGATGGCCAGCAGGAGGGCGTCGCCGATCCGCGCCAGGTTGTCCCTCTTCAGCAGGAGCACGGTCACCTCCAGGTGCTCGTTGGCCACGGCCAGCTGCAGTGCATTCTGGCCCATGTAGTCCACGCAGTTGACGTTGAGCTCCGGCAGCTCCTCCAGCATCTTGCGCACCACGGGGATGTTGCCATACTCCGCCGCGTCCAGGAAACGCTCCTCGGTCAGCGATAGGCTGCCGGAGCGGGCGCTGAACATGTAAGCCGGCCCCCGCGACCCCTGTCGCCTTGCCTTCCCCGGGGTCAGCCGCGTCAGGATTGGCCCGTTACCATTGCCCCGCCTACCAAGGCAGAGAAAGCATCTTAACCATAGAAATCAGGTAAAGGAAAGTGAAAGCAACTTAACCATAGAAATCAGGTACAGAAAAGTGAAAGCATCTTAAGCACAGAAATCAGGTAAAGGAAAGTGAAAGCAATTTAACCATATAAATCAGGTAAAGGAAGGTGTCACAGGAAAGTGTCTAAGGATGAGAGATGGTAAATGGACTGCATTTATCTAGCGCTTTTTCCAGCAATTAGGACGACACAAAGAGATTCAAAATTGATGCTTCTCATTCACCCATTCACACACATACTCACACACAAATGGCGAAAGGCTGCCATGCCAGGGACCAACCAGCTCGTCGGGAACAACTGGGGGTTAGGGACACTTCAACACACCCAGAGCAGAGATTGTACTGACTATTGTCAGCCAGACAACCTCTCTTACCTCTCAACCTCTCTAATGTCGCCCAATGGAAAAGGAACATGGAAAAACTACCTACAGTAATATACTGTATGTAAAGGTAAAGACAATCTTATACATCTGGACATGCTCCAGTGGAAAAGCCTTTAAAGTGTCAGGAATAAAACTAAATCTCTAAATAAACTAAATAAAACTAAACTAAAAACTCAAAGTGGAGCAGGGGTTGAAGGGGAAAAAAGGCCATTCAAAACAAAGAATAAAATGGCATTCAAATGGAACCAAAGGAGCTTGGGAAACTGCTCGGGAACCACAGGATGTTTTGCCAGAATTCCTAAACATGAAAATATGAACTAATGTAATCCATTTATGGAAAGAAACAGATCTCTGCTTGAAGATTATATTGCCACTTGTTTTAAAGATATTTTGAGAAGTTATCAGAATTATATAACACGGCTCACTTGCTGAGTGGCATCTTGGGAAAATGGCGAAATCGAGATGACAGCAGCCTTGCTGTATGGGCACAGTCAGAAGTTTATCTTGCCCAACATCAGTGGGCGATTGCTTCAAGAACAGAATGCGTAGTCTGTGTGGGCTTAGACATGCTGTTCGGTTACGGACCTTTCCGGAATTAAAGAAACTGCGACAAAGGTGGTTTTCACATATTTCAAAACGCAACCTTCTGAGAAACTAAACAAAACGCTTTTCTAAATGGTTTTTAGTGAAGACAAATTCTTCTTCTTTTATTGAATCTATCATCAACATTCCATCAACAGAAGTACTTAACAAGTGGTAACAAAATTTATTTCCGAATAAATGATTCTTTCACAAACAGCATCTTAAATTATTTCATTTTAATTCTTCCAAACTACATATTCATTTTCTGTGGTGTTCATTCTGTCATTTATTTCCCTCTTTAAATATGAAACAAAGAGCTAAAGTAATGTTACTATTTAACCCCAACCACACTGAAAAAATATTTCAGTGGATAAACTGAAGAACATTGAACTCATTGTCTTGTTCATGAAACCAGTTTTAGACATTTTTTGCTTTGAGACATGGTGCATTATCATGCTGGAAATAGCCACTAGAAGATTATGGCCATGAAGGGATGCACATGGTCAGCAACAATAGTGAAATAGGCTGTGGCATTCAAGCAATGATTGATTGGTATTAACGGTGTGCCAAGAAAACTCTCCCCAAACCATTGGGGAGCCAGCAGCCTGGACTGTTGAAACAAGGCAGGCTGGGTGCATGCTTTTGGCACCAAATTCTGACCCTACCGTCTGTATGCCTTCGAGAATCATCTGACCAGGCTACGTTTTTCCAGTCTTCAACTGTCCAGTTTTGCTGAGCCTGTGCCCACTGCAGCCTCAGCTTTCTGTTCTTGGCTGAAGGAAACGGAACCCAACATGGTCCTCTGCTGTTGTAGCCCATCCACCTCAAGGTTCGATGTGTTGTGTGTTCAGAGATGCTTTTCTGCTCACCACAATTGTACAGAGTGGTTATCTGAGTTACCGTAGCCTTTCTGTCAGCTTGAGCCAGTCTGGCCATTCTCTGTTAACCTCTCTCATCAACAAGGCATTTCTGTCCATCCTCACTGGATGTTTTTGGTTTTTCACACCTTTCTGAGTAAACTCTATAGACTGCTGTGTGTGAAAATCCCAGAGATCACAAGTTACAGAAATAGTCAAACCAGCTCGTCTGGCACCAACAATCAAATCACTGAGCTCACTGTTTTGGCTGATGTGAACGTTAACTGAAGCACGTGACCTGTATCTGCCTGATTTTATGCATGGAGCCGCTGCCACACGATTGGCAGTTGGCCAACTCATGAGTCATAATTCACAGAAGGTCGGGTAGATAGGCTAGGTGCCTGGCTATGGTAACAGATTGCTTGGTGTTTGATTACATTAGTTCTGCTGCGACTGCTTGCTGTTTCAGCCGAAAATATACCCACACTGCACTATTAGTAATTGCCATGTCAGAGTGATACCAAGTGATCTAATACAACGCTAATTGGCTAATACTTTTAGGCTACAGTCTGTGCCTTTGTGTTCTGACTTCTTTACACTTAAGCAGTTGACCGTTTCTACAGTAGGGGCTATCAGACTCAGTCCTTTGAGACCCTTGTGCAGAAATACTGCAAATATCCTGATGAATTTAGGTTGTTAAAGAAGCAGGTTAAAGTGCTTTCATATTTATTTCCTCTAGCTTAATTAAGATAATGTGTATTTGGCTTTTTGCCAGCTGCTGTGCTATTGGCAGTCTGTAGTGTAGTGGTTAAGGTGCATGACTGGGACCCCCAAAGTTGGTGGTTCAATCCCTGGTGTAGCCACAATAAGATCTGCCTTTGAGCAAGGACCTTAATCCTGTTCCAGGGGGGATTGTTCCCTGCTTTGTCTAATCAACTGTAAGTTGCTTTGGATAAAAGCATCGGCTAAATGACATATAATGTAATTGTGTTCTTCACTTCCCAGAGCAACAAATATTCAGATATTTTGTCAGTCTGTATGTAACTGAAATTGAAAATTGAGTGTCTTCATAAGAGACACAGTACAGAATGTGAAAGCAGTAATTTATCTGACAGAATAAAAGTGCTAGGATATGAATTTGGGATGTTAATCTTTCATGGCATGCATTGCTATTTCTGACATAAAATGGCCTTAAAATCAAAAATCATTCCACATTGATTATTTCCAGTGCATAATTATAATTACCATAATTATAATTATCATCTCATTACAATTCAGGAGTTTAAATTCTGGGTGTAACAACAAATGGAATGATCAGAGGTACACCACGACTGATTGTGAGAAATATTGTCATACATTATATAATGTCATTAATTAGCTGACACTTTTATCTAAAGTGACTTACAGTGGATTAGACTAAGCAGGCGGCAGTCCCCCAGGAGCAATGTGGGGTTGCTAAAGGGCCAAATAGCCGTGCAGATTTTATCATGGCTACACCAACCTTCCAGGTCCCAGTTATGCACCTTAGCCACTATGCTACAGGCTGCCTGCATAGCATTCTGACAAAGGAAAGTTCCAGAGGAGAACATCTTAGGATGAGAGAAGTACTATCTTACAGTATGAAAAATAATAATTCATAGCAATTGTGAACAGTAAATTCTGAAATGGTTCCCCATAAAATGTCCAAATAGTTCTGAATGTCCAGGCAAACTTGACTCACCGGTGGAGGCAGTGTGTGAAATTGCACTTCTCTTGTGTAAAATATATCCAGCACACAGACAAGCTGAAAATATGGGGTAATACTGGAACCACAGGGGAGTCAAACAATTTTTTATTTTCCTCCTACTCGACTGTATGTCACTGCCATTTACTGTGTGCCTTCCTACTCAAAATCTGCCACTTCACTTCTTTAATGGAAGCAATGTTTCAACAACAGGCAGGCTTTGTGATTCATATGCTAAGATAAGAAAGAAAGTCGCTCCTCGAGCGCTTTATATATTCAACACTCAATTAACCACAAACCCTGCTTGTCAAAACAGGGTTTAGATGAAAATTGTTCACAGTGAGCGGTTGCCTTGTGCTAAGTCTGCCAGTCAGTTCTGTGCACCTGAATATACAGAATGGTCTGTCAAAGTGTTTGCCTGTGTGCATTGTCATTAATCAATCATCGACAATCTTTCATGTTAATTTTATTGAAACATATATAGCTTCTGTACTGAAAGCCTCACAGGTGTCACACTGAAAGCCTTCTAAATGTAATCCCTGTAAATTGTGCTGCCACAATGATTTAATATGGGGCACAGTACTGTGTCTGTGTGTGTGTGTGTGTGTGTGTGTGCGTGCGTGTGCATGGAAATATTCCGGAAATATTCTTCTTTAACACATTAACAGATGTATGAAAATGTAGCAGGACTTCCATTATCTGTTTCCAAGTAACAGGCCCCAGAGATCGGCTATTTTTAAGGGAAGCGAGTCTAGAAGACATACAGTACATCATCAGATCCTTAGCCAAACAAACAGACACTGTCAGTGTTTCTGCACCTGTCAGCCCTGCACCTGGATGAACCAAACCACTCACCCTCACGACAAAGCTATTACAGTGCAGTACTGAATACAATGTTATTTACTGTACAATATGAGCTTTTCTGTGTACGCGTGTGAGTGTGTGTACCACAGTATAAGTGTGCATTTAATGTCACGTCTAGTATGGAGGATCTAGTAAAGGTATTATATGACTAGTCACAACAATGCAGTTTAAAAGTATCAAATCACTTTTCACAAATTTTGCTTACACTTTCTTATGAATCTTATGATTTTCAACCCATCAACTGTCAGGCTTTTCAGAGGAGGGGGGGAGGGGGTTCTTGATTAGATAGAGTAGGACTCCAACTCAAGACACGGAAGACGGACAAGAAATATTGGCTTTCTCTGTGTGTCTTACTGTAGCAATCTCTCAAACGTGAGGTCTTTCGTAGAAACTCTCATTCTGTTCAGCTGATGCGCAATATAAATGATTAATCTTAAATTATATTAATCTCGAGTATTAAAGATGTGCCGTAGAGGGCAGAACACAAATTGCATTGATAAGCACAGCTGTTGGCAAAACTGGTATCTTTTGTTTCTGACTGGCTGTTATGAGTGATCCCACAGAAATTACATGTATTCCAACTGTAATATGAAAATATGTTCCTGAAAAATGTTTTGTTTTCAACCATTAAAATGCTTATTTTCATGTATTTTTGAAATACATGTGTACAGCTCCATTCCTGTAGATCCAGAATGTATGTTTTTTTATGCTTTATTTATTTATTTATTGTGGGTGGTTTGAGTAGCTCAGAAACTGCAGACCTCCTGGGATTTTCAGACACGACAGTCACTAGAGTCTCCAGAGAACGGTGCAAAAAGCCATTTTATTCTACCCAGTTACTGCCTTCATTTAGTAATGAGCTGCATAGAACAGTGATTTATCACTCCTGTATCCCCTTATTGGAAACACAGCAAACACAGCAAAGACAGCAAACCTCGTTCCCCACAGATCAGCATGTATTGTGCAGCAGTAGCTTGTGACTTTATGAAAAATGTCAGATCAAACGCACGACTGCACTGAAAACGATGAAGAGCAGATGTTGGCCAGCAGTCCAGAAATAGGTTTAGCCTCACAGAGAGGCATAGCTCTGGTCCTGAGGGGCCAGTCTGTGTTTTTGTGTTAGAAAATGACCCGGGCTTAGTTCTCTAAACACTGTTCATGCACCAACACTACTTTACTCTGACCATAGTACATGATCCAAGGGTATGTGTGCAGTCTTCACATGTAGCTCAACGGTTTGTGATGGAGGATGGAGGATGGAATAAATGATGAAGTGGAGTTACAGTAGGAGTGGGTTGCTGCGAAATCCCCTTTCTGGGGCAAAGCCAAAAAGATCACGGCTCACCCCTCCCACCCTGCCCCCCCTCTGCCCACGTCCCTCCCCCCTCTGGCAGGAGGCTGCGTTTGAAACTGCATGCTAGCATACTAATGCTACTAAATCCCGGGCTGATTTTCATTGAAACATAGTAAAGGTAGTATGCTAAGTATGGGATCAGACATAGCCTTACTGTAGGTCCATCAAGACCAGGACTGTTATGTACCGCAGCAGTACCTACACAGACGCCATAAGAGGCGTGAACTTGTAGCCCCCTTTAAAACCTTTTAAACTTGGTTTTAGCAGTGTGCCATGCAAGTTTAAAAGGTTTTACATTTACATTTTAGTCATTTGGCAGACGCTTTTAATCCAAAGCGACTTACAAGTGCATAGGTCCTACCATAAGTCAAAGCATCACATCCAGAACTAGCAAAATACACAGGAAATGCTGTTCTAAACATAGTTGTCATCATAAGTGCCTTTTTTTTTTTCTTTTTTTTTGGGGGGGGGGGGGGGGTTAGACAAGGATAGGGATATCAGAAAGGAGGGGCAGGGCAAATCAGGAGGGAGGACTAAGGTAGAGTTTGAAAAGGTGGGTTTTGAGTCTGCGTCGAAATAGGGGGAGGGATTCTGCTGTTCTGACAGTGGTAGGCAAGTCATTCCACCACTGAGGAACCAGAACGGAAAACAGGCGTGAACGTGCAGCTCGACCGCCAGGTGCACGTAGAGAGGGAACCATAAGGCGACCAGAGCTGGCAGACCGGAGTGGTCTAGCTGGGGAGTAGGGAGTGATCAGGGATTGTATGTAAGATGGGGCAGTCCCCTTAGCAGCCTGAAATGGCAACACTAGGGCCTTGAAACGGATGCGTGCGGCAATAGGAAGCCAGTGGAGGCCAATGAGAAGCGGGGGGACATGAGCCGACCTGGGCTGACTGGTGATCAGGTGGGCTGCAGCATTCTGGACCAGCTGGAGGGGCTTGATGGCACACGCTGGGAGACCGGCTAGGAGGGAGTTGCAGTACTCCAGGCGGGAAATGACGAGCGCCTGGACTAGGAGCTGGGTGGCTTTCTCAGTCAGGAGATGACGGATACGGCGTATATTATACAGAAAGAACCTGCAGGTTCTGGCAGTGGAGGATACTTGTGGAGCCAGGGTGAGGCAGTTATCAAGAGTCACCCCAAGATTCTTTGCCGTACGGGAGGAGGAAACTACAAAGTCCTCAACAGTCAATGAGAGGTCGATTGACGGAGAGGACTTAGCAGGGATGTAGAGAAGCTCAGTTTTGGCAAGGTTGAGCTTCAGGTGGTGGGAAGTCATCCACGCAGAGATATCAGCCAAGCAGGCAGAGATCCGTGTGGTGACTTGGGTGTCGGGGGCGAAGGAAATAAAGAGTTGGGTGTCATCAGCGTAAGAATGATAAGAAGGGTCTACAAATTCTGCTGCGGTACCTGACAGTCCTGGTCTTGATGGACCTACAGTAAGGCTACATCTGATTGCATACTTAGCATACTACTTACACTACGTTTCAATGAAAATCAGCCCGGGATTTAGTAGCATTAGTATGCTAGTATGCAATTTCAAACGCAGCCTCCTGCCAGAGGGGGGAGGGACGTGGGCAGAGGGGGGGGCAGGGTGGGAGGGGTGAGCCGTGATCTTTTTGGCTTTGCCCCAGAAAGGGGATTTCGCAGCAACCCACTCCTACTGTAACTCCACTTCACCATTACTCCATCCTCCATCCTCTCTCCTCTTCTTCTTCTGTTGTTTTTTGTGTGTTTGTTGTGTTATGTTAATGTTTGATCTCACCAAATCAAACTCCATGCCCTGGCAGCTATGGAAATAAAAGTATTGAATCTTGAATCCTCAAAAGGATGCACCATTATTCTGTGGCTCGACTCCTGTGGATAGCGGAGAGTGAAAGGATCCTTTACGACAGGGGCGTTGAAACTCTGGTCCTGGAGGGCTGCAGTGTTAGCGGGTTTTCGTGGTTTCCTTTCAATCAGCAGCCAAATAAACCTTGGAAACCAGCCTTCTGGACTGTTTAGCAGATCGATCACTCAAATGAATCACTTAATTAGGGAAATGCAGAGATGACTGCGGGTGTCCAGGACTGAAGTCTGTCACACTGGTTACATCAGAACTTAAAGGGCCAACTCAAAACACTGTGACTGACACACAGTAAACTGCGTTAAATCAACTTCCACAGAGTGCATATGTGTCCAGTAGGGGCCACGTGTAATCCGTAAGAGCAGATAAAATGGATTTAACATTGTGCACTTTACTTTGAATAATCTCAGCTTTGCAGGTGCATTTCAGAAACACATTCTCTGAACAACATTTCACACCGGATTGCCAATAAAAGCAACCGACAATCAAATAATGTCAAGTGCACTTTGCTTATAATTGGTTTCCATGGTAGTAAATGTTACCCTGATACCAAATGCTTCTTAAATTACCATGTGTGCGCACGCGTATTTGTTTGTTCGTTTATTTCTGAACTGTAATAGTTAAACATGGTTGTACTGTCTCCCTGAACACATTACTACATAATTCAATATAATTCCATTGACATTTTTTCTGCATTAAGCATTCACAATGCACGTATGTCAGATATGAGTGTTCAGAACTGTAAAGACCATGTGAAGACAAACTGTTCTTCATGTTGCGTGGAACAAATGCAGTGCAGTGTGTTGGTACCCAGCTACTTTTATGTTACCTGAAACCTAGCTTGTGACTTATCTGGGACGATGCTCCATACAGTTAACATATCAAGAAATTAGCAATTGCTTTTAATAGGTTTTTTGAAAAAATTACATTCCTTCAAATCAGATGATGACTGTGTATTTACCGTTCATGACATTTTTCTTTATATCCAGAACCAAAACACATGGTGTATTTGTGTAAAATCGACCGTTAATTTATTTTGTATTTTAATAAAAATAGAGTGGCTTAAAATGCCCTTAAAATTCTAGTTTACACTACTGCTAAAATATCATTTTTTATTATGAGCATATAATGAGCAGATGTCAATACTGACAGTAAATATATAGTTTTCCATTGTATAGTTATGTTGTACAGTAGCCTGTACTATAGAATATAGTTTGTTAGGGTAATTCAATAACGCTTCTTCTCCATCTTTCAATAATGCAATAATGACTTCAGTACAATGTATTTGCGTGAAGAGGTGTCACAGAAAACCTAGGCACCTGCATGCTGGAGACGGAAGGTGTGTCACTCACCCGTGGTAATATCCGTGATAATTGGAAAAGCCTATTCCTCCAACTCCCGTACTCATGAGTAGATCATCCTGGCTATTATCCCTGCTTGGATACTGTGCGTTTGATGAAATCATCGTTTTCGAATAACGTTTCGTTTCCTTTCGTTCATTTTAGCGCATTATTCCCATCGCGTTTTTCTGAGCAGCGCGGACAACAACTGTGACATTCTGGTACCAGGCTGTCTAATATTTATGCCGTCAGCTTCCCGGGAGAGAATTCAGCGATGTTGGATCTTGTTGGTGCCGCGTTACGGAGCGCAGTCGAGGGGGTTTTGTGACTGGTTTCAAGTTTAACCTCGGTTCGCGGAATACTTTATTTTCCTTTGATGCGTCAATTTGCTCTGCTGGTGAATTTCCCGTTGCAAAGAAAATGTTGTATTGTAAGAAAACAAAAGGACTATGTTTCGTCAAGTATATTCAATACGTGTGTACAGGATACTAAAATATATGCGATAATAATCTATATTGTCAAACCCGGCGTAACCGAACGAGAAATGAAAGAGCTACTCTGTTTTCCACACAGTATTCTCCATGAAAATTAAAGTTATGTGTGGGATGGGTCCTGACTGAGGTTTGGACTATGATGGACGAGTGTGTGGCTGCGCGTGCGTGTGCACGCAAGGACCCCGTATGTTGCTATAATTGCAGTGGAACGATAGTCTACTTTGGGTGGACTAAGGGTAGCCTATTAAAATGTCACCATGTTATTTACATTATTGATTTAATAGGCGCGTGATTCCTGTTTCTAGGGCGAATCTTCCATGCCAGGCCTGTTCTACAATTAAGATATTTCACATTGTCAATGCCTAACTCAATATACTATGGTTAATTCAATAGCTCATTGTGTATTCTAAATTGTAAAATGCAGTTGTAGACTTAAACCTATTGGTGATGTATTTGCACCTGGTCAGCATTTTAAAAAATTCAGCAAAGCTTAAAGTAAACTGTAAATTTACTTAATTCCATCCATCCATTATCTGAACCCGCTTATCCTGATCAGGGTCGCAGGGGGCTGGAGCCTATCCCAGCATACATTGGGCGAAAGGCAGGAATACACCCTGGACAGGTCGCCAGTCTATCGCAGGGCACACACACCATTCACTCACACACTCATACCTACGGGCAATTTAGACTCTCCAATCAGCCTAACGTGCATGTCTTTGGACTGTGGGAGGAAACCGGAGTACCCGGAGGAAACCCACGCAGACACGGGGAGAACATGCAAACTCCGCACAGAGAGGCCCCGGCCGACGGGGATTCGAACCCAGGACCATTTACTTAATTGAAGTACAAAATAAATACATGTGCGTTTTTTATTTCAATTGATCTTACAGTCCAAATAGGCCCATGGTATTTCAAAAGTAAATGGTTGCCATTTATATAGCGGCTTTATCCAAAGCGATGTACAATGATTGCTTCTCATTCACCCATTCACACACACTCACACACCAACAGTGATTGGCTGCCATGCAAGGCACCAACCAGCTCGTTAGGGGCCTGGAGCGTAGTGGTTACATACATGGAAGATACATTCAATACATGACTGGGGCCCGCAAGGTTGGTGGTTCAAGACCCAGTGTAGCCACGATAAGATCCACACAGCTGTTGGGCCCTTGAGCAAGTTCCTTAACCCCACATTGCATTGAGGAGGGGGGGCGGCGGAGGGGGGATTGTCCCCTGCTTAGTCTAATCAACTGTGAGTCGCTTTGGATAAATGTGTCACCTAAATAATGTGTAATGTAATGTTGAATTGAAATTGACATCTCTTTTGCAAGTGGACCCAGGAGCCTACACGTCTTTGGACTGTAGGAGGAAACTGGAGTACCCGGAGCGTCAAACAGGAAATGTGTCCCCAACACAATGCTACTGCATAAATACACTACATCAGTGTGCAGGTTATTCACAGTGCTACTGCATAAATACACTACATCAGTGTGCAGGTTATTCACAGTGCTACTGCATAAATAAAGTACATCAGTGTGCAGGTTATTCATAATACATCCAGGAAATGATTCCACTAGTCTGACAGGGGAGTAATGAAACCTGTAGAGAATGCAATAAGGTACCCAAGCACTTGCAGTGCATTGAAATCTGAATATCGCACTCAGTCACCAGAGGTTCTGACACAGGGAATTGACCATGTACACATATGTTTCATTTAACATAAAGTTAAAAGAAAAATTTTAAAAAAGAATAATAATAATAATAATAATAATAATAATAATAATAATATTCATTGTTATTATATGCGTGGGTAGCACTGCCGCCTCACAGCAAGGAGGTCCTGGGTTTGAATCCCCGTCGGCCAGGGCCTCTCTGTGTGGAGTTTGCATGTTCTCCTCATGTCTGCGTGGGTTTCCTCCGGGTACTCCGGTTTCCTCCCACAGTCCAAAGACATAAACTAAATTGCCCATAGGTATGAGTGTGTGAGTGAATGGTATGTGTGCCCTGCGATGGACTGGCGACCTGTCCAGGGTGTATTCCTGCCTTTCGCCCAATGTATGCTGGGATAGGCCCCCTGCAACCCTGTTCAGGATAAGAGGGTTAAGATAATGGATGGATGGAGTATATGCGTTATTGTAGTACATAATGTGTTAGTGATATTTTCCATTGAAACACATTCTGACAGTTTGGCCCTGCTTGCACCTTGGTCCGTGAGCCAGATAAGCGTTTTGCATCCTGGGTGGTAGAGGGCAGCGACATCTACTGGACAGGCGTGACGATGCAGGAGGCTCTTCCGGAATTAGTGCACGCTCAACAATCATTCCACGGTCGAAGTCGCTTAGATTAGATTTCTTCCCCATTCTGAAAAACATCTTAACCTCTTGATCACGTCTGCACATTGTTTTGAGAATGAGGTTGAGATACGACTCATGAGAGGATACGATTTTTAAAATGCCCTCTATGGGAATAGAGGAATGAGTGCTACAATTGCATCCCCGGTATTTTTTCTTAATAAATTGTTTTTTTTCTTAATTAGATTGTTATAGGGATTATTTACACTCTTAAACCACATTATGTCAGAGATGACTATGCAGGCTAATTGCATTACCTGCTTTCGAAAATTACACAGACACAAAAATAATGCCTACATCAGGCATGGGTCTTGTACTTGCAAAATTAGTTATTTAGCTGTATATTCCCCAAGGCCAGGTCTGTGCAATTTAAATATTGCAAAACACGATTGTTAGGTTTAACATTCAATGGATTAAATGTGTTGGAGTGTTTGATGTGAGGCTACTGTAAATAGCCTACTGTGTCGATGTGATCCTCGTTGTGTTCCTCACCTGCGTGACCTGTGGCTGCCGATTATGCTGGTTGTCAAGGAAGCGCGTCCCTGGTTGTGAAGAAGGCGGAGGTGGGATAGGGAGCACCGGGGTATAGAATGACGAGCCTGCGTCTTTGGGCGAACGGTCCTGGTAAATCCGAGCTGGGTATTTAGAGTTGTGTTGCTGCGGTTATGTTAACGTTAGCTTTTACATCTATCTTTGCGATATGTCTAGATTGCGATTAACACAAATTAACCTACCACCATAGCTTTTGGATTTGCCTGTAGGCTATGTAAACCGGGAATGTGAGAGTGTGAGTTTATTAGAAAATCAAAAAGTTTGCTATTGTGTATCTTACGATAACGTTCTGTCTGAGTTTGGTGAATTGAGAGACCAGTAGGCTATTATTGCTCAAGTAGGCTAGTCAGACACCGTGGCATTGATATCATCTCTCAGGATTTGCCCATCCTGACCATGTCTAAGGGACTTTGACTGAAGATTGTGGTCGCTTCAACAGCGTCCCTCCCTGTGAGTGATGGTGCCATATTTAATGGACAACGTCAACTCCCCGTATCCTTTGCTCTGCTTGGCTAACTTCATATGCTGGCTGGATGTGTGTTCATTGCATGTGATTTCAGTTCCCTGATAATTTATTTCAATTGCAATAATCGACGTTCAATTCTCAGTTTACAATATATGGGAAGCTTTTCTCCGTGCAAGCTAACGTTAGATGATTAACTGAAATTATCAGTGAAATTAACTACAGTTACTTTGCGTTGTGTATGCCTTTTGTTGTTACGTATGCTATGTGCCTAACTGAAATGAACAATAGTGTGTTCGGTATTTAGCCTAATTAATACCATATACCCCATTCAATCCCTTGAAGTTTGCTTTGTTCAAAATCGGTGAATAGGCAAATTTGTCTAGTAGTTCTACGACAGGTGGCTTGGTCGCTCAGTAATTTAGATGCCCACTTTTGCTTTGGACGGCAAATCTAAAAAGATTAGGCACAGCCCCAACCACTTGGCTATTTTCAAGATTCAATACACCCAAAAAATCCTCAAACTCCCCAATTTTCAAATGACAAACTTTCAAGACTTTTCCTCCTGACGACTTCTTAGACTCAAATGCTTTTACGTTGACGCTTTTCCCCTCGTTTATTTATTTGTTTATTTATTTGTATTTTTCGCATTAAACATCTATTATTTCATTATTTTATCACATTTTGGGATGTATCTCAACATCTGGCAACCGTGATCAGAGGGCGCACCTTATTTTGTGGAGAGAAGAGGTTGAGTGGAAGCCCTTATTTCACACAGAACTTCATTCTGCAATGAAAGTAGACTGGAAGTGGTGCTTGTGAGCCACAAGAGGGCGCGCTTCCATTTGGACAAGGTAACCGTCCGTGTAGTGGAGTTGCAATCTCTTCCATTCAGTTACCACCCACCTTTATTCTCCTACATTCACTTATCACCTTGATGATCGAGGAGGCCGGTACAGATGAGTTATCACCTAATAATCACACCAAATAAGTCTGGTGAAAGCTATATTTCTGCATAGGTGCACACGTACGGGTATTTCAGCAAGGCTATGAGTGGTTTTTTTTATATGTCCGCCGTCAGTATTATAATTCCTTAATGTAGTAAAGTGTCAGAAATATCGAGCCGCGGCTTGCATTTGAAGACGATCGTCAAATTTTGGCAGACGAGCAGAAGGCGTGCAGGTCTCGCGCGCGCAAGCTCTCCTTGGAAAATAACCGGCGCAGAAAGTAAGCCCCGCCCATGCCTGGGGGCGAGTTCGGTTTGTGTTTCAATCATCACAGCCGTTAAAAAAAGATGTCCAATAAAAAAAATATATATGAGTCAATCATAAGTTCATCCTCCTCCTATAGCCGTTGGTCTCCTCGCCCAGTTTCTCCACCGACGGCAAGCCAGACTTTTTAATTGTTGTTTTTGCTTGCTAGTTTAAGCTTACATTGGCAAACCCTGCCCTTGTAGCAGCCCAGATACTAAAAGGTTGTGTTACCTAACACGTAATGAGGACACACATACGGATAAGTTACACAATTGTAAATTGATTGGTTATAAAACGGCATAATTTCCCCATTTCCTGGAATAGCAGAGAAGTATTTATGATAATATTCCTTTTTCAACTTATACACTCAGTGAGTACTTTATTAGGAATTTATTAGACTTATTTTTTGGACTTTGTCTGCTGCTGTAGTCTATCCACTCAGAGGTTTGACGTGTTGTGTTCAGAGATGCTCTTCTACATACCAATGTTGTAATGTGTGGTTATTCGCGTTATTTGCGTTATTGTCACCTTCCCGTCAGCTTTGACGAGTCTGACCCTTATCCACTGACCTCTCTAACAAGGCATTTTTTTCAAGTAGATCAGAAGTTTGTGAGATACATAAGCCACATCTGGCACCAACAATCATTCAGTCAAAGTCACTTAGATCTCATTTCTTCCCCATTATGACATTTGATCTGAAAAACATCTGAACCTCTTGACCATTTTTGCATCCTTGTATACATTTAGTTTCTGCCATATGATTGACTGATTAAATATTTGCATTCACATGCTGGTGTACTGGTCTACCTAATAAAGTGCACACTGAGTGTATATTCAAATTGCTGTTTGTTCAAGCTGAGACTCAGTGTATGGTACTGACAGTCACTCAAAACTCACTGCTGTGACAGGACTGGACAGACACTGTAAGCATAGACTTTGACCCAGATTTGTGTGTATATCTGTGAGAAGAACCTTCGTCGCCACGCTTATCTGGGTCTGGTTGTCTACCGTCCTGCTGGTATTTGGCGGCGTGTTGGGGATTTGCCTAATTAATGAGCGTCCGGCGAGTATGACCTTCAGGGGTGTGATCATGTTCCCTTTCCACTGGAATCACATGACTTGGCAACTCCACGGCTGATTGGCTGAATGGCAAAGCCAGCACGTTTCCATTCTGGCTCCTCTCCTGCTTGCGCTGTTAGTGTGACTGACCTTGGCCATTATTCATTCATGCAGGTGTAGTGTAATGGCGAGGGAACTGGACTGATAGTTCAAAGGTTATGGGTTCAGTTCCTACCTGGGGGCTCTGCTGTTGTCCCGCTGAGGAAGGTACTTCACCCCAATGACATCAGCAGAATAGCCAGCTGTGTACACTGATTATGTAATGGGATGCAGTTTCTCAACTGGTGTCAAAAAGGTTAAAGAATTTAGATTAAAGGTTCACCGCTGGTCTGCAGAGCACCTGGTTCTCCACCCCTTGAACTGACCGGGGTGGGGTGGGTTGCTGGGTAAGAGGTGGGCTAGCTCCGGTTGACCCAGTGCATTGTGGGTCCCACAGGGCCCAGGAGGGGGTTGGGGGGGTTACTGGGTTGCAGGTGGGCTAGCTCCGGTTGCCCCACTGCATTGTGGGTCCCACAGGGCCCAGGAGGAGCGCAGGAGGGCGGAGGAGTTGCGTGAGCAGAAGCTGCAGGAGGAGATCCTGCAGCAGCGGCGGCGGAAGCTTCTGGAAGCGACCGAGCGACATCAGAGAGCCCACCTGCCCCCCTCACAGAGGAGGAGACCAGCCCAGCAAGGTCAGGAGGCCTTAATTAGACCAATTGGGGGGAAATCCTCCCTGGAGCAATGTGGGGTTATGGGCCTTGCTCAAGGGCCCAACAGCTGAACTGGTCTTACTGTGGATTTATTACACTCAGAAATAATGGCATTTAAAAAGTGCTTAAAAAGGTGATTGTCGCTGTCTGGTCCTTGGTCTGCACTCACACCTCATATTACTTATTGCAGTCCCATTTATTTATAAACATTTATGTCAGTTGATGCTGTGGTTGTTGTCGTGGTCAGTGTTGATGAACAATTGCCAACACATGGCTCACAATAAGCATTGTGTTGTTGTTTTCCAGTTATCGGAAGACCAGCCCATCCCCTAGATGACGCTCTCCGGAGGATCGAGGGTTCTTTCAGTTTGTGTGACCTGCAGTATCCACTGTACTCAGGAAGTCCTGGTACCTACAATAGGTACGGCTGCAGCAATTACGCTGGAAATGACATTTAACCAATTCTGTGGAATAACTGCTGTGAATTTTGACGTGGTGATTGATCGCTGCTGATGGTAAGAAAATACTGGGAAGAATGTTGGGCAGACATTTTGGGAGGAAACAGAGCGGAGCCCATCCTGCCCTGGCTGGCCCGCTGTCAGAAGCGTAGTACCATGTAGCATGTTAAAGGGACAATAGGTAAGATTTTTGTGTTAAAACATTGTTACAAGACCACTGTAAATCCCTTCCGATCATTGAAAAAGGCTCACTGACGTGTTGACTCACCCTCTGCCTGTGTTCATAGTCCTTAAATTCTGATTTCAAAATATGCAGCTGACGGGCTGGCGCTCTGTATCAAATCATGGTATAGCTGTACAATAATTCAAGCTCATTGGTTCAAAATTGATTCTAATTGCGTCAGCGTGTTTACTGAGAAGGGGTGGGATAAACAGTGTTGTGGTTTGACCGTGTTTGTTGGTGCAATTCCTCTCTTGACCGAAATGACCTATTGTACCTTTAAACCTCTGGGTAACTCTTCCAGTGATTTGTCTTGTGTAGACGCTGCTATTCGTCGCCCGTGGGCTCCAGCAGGCCTGGCCAGCAGAGACAGCTCACTGCAGCTCTGGCCTACGTCAAGCTGCTGCAGGAGAAGAGTGCCAGCGAGCTCCAGAGCGCAGAGCTGTTCTTCCGCAGTAAGCTGTTGGAGAAACGGCACCCCGTGGAGGAGAGGCGGACCAACAGCAAGCAGGTAGACTGCGCCTCTGTGCGCTACGTCAAAGCCGAGCGGCCAGCTTTCAAGCTACTAGTTTTGCTCATTGATATGAAGTCGCCCCTCTAGTAATACCTATATTTTAGCTCAAAAAGACTTACAGCAACTATAAATATAAATCTGATACTGATGTTCAATCTATGCTACATATTTTGGAAATTATGTTTTAGATTTTTTTTCACTAACGCACAGACAATGCAGATGTTTTTATTTCCCGGAAATACTGTGACGTAAAATCTAGCGTGCCCTCGAGCGTTTATCATTGGTTCATCCGTCGTGGTGCGCAATTAATTCTGCGTCTTCTTCGTTGTGCATGTGACTAGTCATGTGACCAGCACACAATGAGCGTGAGCAGTGAGCGAACGTGCTGCCCTGTGCGGTGGAATTTTCCCCCACTGGTTTCTACTGGTATCACTGTCTCTTATCATACATATACTCTAAGGTGAAAACCTGCTGGGCCAATGAGAAGCCTGCAGCAGTGGATCCGGCTAGATTGGGATCTGCGGCAACCCGATCGGCCGGCATTCTTTTCCTATACTTCAACGAAGGTGTTTATTTAATCAGCATAAAACATTCATGCAATTAGGCGAAAGGTCGCTTCCTAAAACAGCCACGCCGTTCTGCTCCCGTGCTTCTGTCATCGCCTGGTTATTCATAGTGCGCTTGGCGGCTGGGATCTGACTGAGCTCTAATAATGCGCTTTGTCTTCATTCTGTGTGTAAATATTGGCTACAGTACATGTGGTGGCTGAAATGTTTTTATGGTTCCTTAGCACAGTCCTTTTCAGTTCTTTACATATTATGTCATGGATAAATGTTTAAAAGACTAATAATAAATGCACCACCAGCACGACTGGGCAGGAGAAGTCAATTAGGCAGAGTGGCCCTCAATCTCTAAGCTGACCATGCGTAGCGTTGTCGCTGGATAGACCAAACAGGATGTGTTGTGTTTAACGACGCTCATGTTATTCATGCACTTTTAATCTTTATTTCACTCGTCAATCATCTGCTCAGTCTGTTTTTTTCAGTACAGAATTTACTGTATAAACTGAAATAAATGTCAGTTTATATACTGTGTAATACTGTATGTTTGACATAGTTCTTTCAAATCAAATTTGTCATCAGCACTTTCAGGGCAAGTAAGGTGAAGGAGAAAAGAAAATTGACTTTTGTTCATGCGTTAAAGGGAGCAAATGTTCCAAGCTGTAATTTTCCATGTCTTGTAATTGTATTTGAACTTAATGCTAATAATCCGGTCTGTGATTATTATTCCGAAAGGGTTAGCCTGTGATTATTATTCAGAAAGGGCCGGTTTATTTTCGTGTGTCTCTGCTCTCCTGTGTTCTGTGTCTGGCGGCCTGTTTGAGAGGAATTCGTTGTTAGCAGAAGAGTGGCGGTGTGTAATTTTAGCCCTTAGCTCCACCTGTCAGAGCCTGCTGAAAGATGAAGGTGGGGGTGGGGGGGGGGCAGGTTTAAAGGGGGGAGGGGGGGGGGGGGACGAACACAGGCTTCTTTCAGAGAGCTGCGTCGTCGCGGCCCGTTCTCGGAATGACACGCTTCCGTCTCCGAGCGCACGTTCCCTCCGGAATGCTACCTGCGCTGGGTGTGCCCCCCCTCCTCCCTTAAAACACTGGGGGGGAGGTGCTGTCATCTCAATCAGCACCTGGTCCGTTTGCCATGATTTTACAACTCCGCTGCTCCCTCCTTACTGTAGCTGTGTGTCGGAGGAGAGGGCACACGCCCCGCACGCTGTGTTGTAGACACAGGCACGCTGCTGAACACACACTGAACACCATCAGCGTTCATTCGCATTGTGTTTCATTCCTGTTTCCACATGGAGGAGTTGTGCTCTCATTAAATGAAAGTATTTTCCTTTTCGTTTTTTTTTTGTTCATGGTTTTGTCCAAGAACAGTTATTTGGCTTTTATCCATGGAGGAACCCTTTTCAGTTCTTTATGGGTTCCTCTAGAATTTGTGTGAAGTGTGAAAGCCCTAAGATAAAGAAGCGTTTAGCCCGACTGAACTCGATAGGGTTCCATTTGGAACCTTTTTTTTTCAGAGAGTGTGGCATCAGTAATGGGTTTCTTGTCACACTGTCAGTTCAATATTTAGGCGGTGTTTAAGAGAAAATAATATAACACTGAGGAAAGATGTTTAATATAATTTCTGAAGAATAACATACGGGTTTGTCCAGCCAATGTTTCTGTGTGGAGTGCTCATTCCAGAAATATATGGTTCCAATTCAAAACTTATAATTCTAAGAACTCTTCGAATACTTCTGAGAAACATTACAATAGACTGATTCTAAACTTTCCTTGTGAAACTCTGAACTGTGCATTCCATTCAAACTTCATTCAACCATTTAAAAGCGGAATTTAAACAAAACCAGAGAAACCAACAAAGAGACCGTGTTCATTTTGTTCACGTTTATATTTTCTCCTCAAAATAAGAACCACCTGTCTAGTGCATAATTTAAAAGCAAGAATTTCGCTCATAAAATTAGAATGAGAAATGTGTCCAACTAATCTTCATAAAATATTTGTTGTCTGCAATCTTTGAACATATTGGCTGGAACCTACAGGTATTTAAAAGCCAGAAGTATGGTAAAAGTTCAGAACTGGATTGAATCATGCTGTGATTATGGCTGTGACCAAAGCTTGCTGCACATCATAATAAGACAACACATGGACGTATACTGGGTTCATTCACAGATTCTCCTTCTCCTCTGTGCTGGTATATCACGTACCACACACTTACTTTTTATTTAATTATTACGGTTAGAAATCCATAATCGCCATGACATTAGGGATAGTTGTTGACTTCCCTATATTTAAATCAAGAATGACGTCACCCATATTTACCTTTATGTAAAACTGTACCTCTCTCTATGTAACAGATGGTTTTTGTTTGTTGGGTGTTTAGGTGAATCGTCAGGATGCCGAACAGCTGGATCAGACAGAGAACCTGTCCAGTCCGGAGGTGGAGAATTCACAAAATACCCCCTCTCACTCACCTAGCCCCTCCCACACCCCTGGCTCCTCCCCTGATGCAGTCAGCAGTGCTTCCTCTCCCTGGTTACACCGCTCCCCCCTCCTCAGCAGCTGCCAATCACAGAGCCCCACAGAGCAGGGTGATGGCGAGACTGGTGCGTCTGTGACGTCCACGGAGAGCCCCATCCTCGAGGGGCAGAAAGAGGAGAGTCTCAGCTCCCAGCCCACAGATCCACAGGAGCCCGGGGCCCCTGAAGAGCTCGGGGACGAGGGCCCCCCGGCCAGGGGGGCGCAGGAGGGGGAGGAACCTCAGTCCCCCTCCGAAGCAGAGCCGAGGCCGGCCTCAGCAGGCCCGCCCACCCCGAGCGACCGAGTCTCGCCGTCTCCGAGCGGGACCAGGGCTGCCTCGGACTGTAGGGCCGAGGCGCACAGTGACGGAGTTCCCCTGGCGGCCCCTCGCGGAGCGTGGGGAGGCCCAGACCCTCCGCCCGCAGAATGTTCCGGTCTGACCGGAGGTGACAAAGCGGCGGAATCCCTACAGCAGATGGGGAATCACACAGACCGCGGTCCCCGCCACGTATCGGTCAGTTACATCACTTTACCCAGCAGGGAAAACAGCCGAGGAAAGGGGCCGGGCCAGCCGGCCAGAACACCTGCTGCTTCACTCAGTACCGTAAATCTCAACATTTCAGGCCCTGGGGCCGCTTTTATGGCAAACGCAGAGCCATGGCAACCAAATCATGTATCCGCCCAGCGCATAGATGTTAACACTAACACCACCTTTAGTAAGGACAAGGAGAGAGAATGTCCGGAGAACTCAGACCCTTCTAATCAAGTCAAGAAGAGTGTCCACACAGAGCCAGGCATTTGTAATCCTGATCGAGAGACACAGCGAGGCCCAGCCACAGAGTCGGCCTGCGATCCTGTTTCCGCCACCAGAGATGTAAAGCCAATCAAAGGCATACTTAAAAAGCAGTCTAAGTATGCTCCTGTCCTGTCTACACTCTATGGCGGTTTGCATTTCCCCAAACACGCAGCCCTGACCGCGAGGGACGGTGCGGAGACGGCCAAACACGACGGGCGAGAGCCGGGGAGGGTGAGGAAGAGGCTGCGCTGGTTCGACGAAGAGCGGGCGGACGCGGCCGAGGGCGACGAGGCGGGGTGGAAGGGCGTAGGCGGGCAGACCACGCCCTCTCCTCTTCAGCGTAGGTCAGCGCAGCTTCAGAAGACTTTGCTCGCCGCAGGACGTCAGAACGCCGTGCAGGTCGTGACCCCGGTGACATCGTCCGGCTATCACTTCGCCAAACGGGCGTGGGCGGACTGCGGGGGCCGGGAGGGTCCGCTACAGGAGCGCAGGCTGGGCAGGAGCGGCCCCGCCCGGGGAGGGCCCCGCACCCCCAGGGTCCCCAGAAGAGCCGGCTCTGCCCCCGCCAGCCCCCGGCTGATTTCGCAGGGGTCAGGGGCCCGACCCCAGTCAGCCACTGGTAACAGCTGGTTGGGTCAGCGTGGAGGCGGGACCCCGGGGAGAACGTTTCTGCCCCGCCCCCCGCCTAGGACGGGAAAATCCGAAGGTGACACGTCGGGGTTGTCACCAAGCAACAAGGTTTCCGACCGCTGTGCCACACCTGGGAACCATACCGCCATGACCGTTAGCGGCCTCACCTTTACCCCGTTCCCTCCCCCCTGTACTCTCCCCCCTTCCACCTCCGAGAACGTCACCAAGGGCAGCCGCGTCTCCAGCACGCGGGATTCGCTGGGCAGCACTAATGGGGAAAGCAGTCCGTTTCCCAACAGCGCCACCACTGGCCAGGAGGCCTACCATCTCTGGAATGGCATTCGTGGCACTTTAGCACCCAAAGGCAGTAGTTCAAGTTTTCACGGCTGGGTTTCTGCATAGGCAGGTGCAGGTTTCTTTTGTTCATTCGGTCTGCTGGTATATTACCTGGCTATAATGCCTATATGAGCCGTCATTTCAAAGAAAAACAATGGTTACACTTTACAATAAGGTTCCATGAATTGACATGAACTAATCTAGTTGTTAACTAACTACTACTTAGAAGTGAATCTGTATTTGTGTATTATTAATTCATGTTAACAATTACATTAGTTATTGCCAGTTCATATTGGAATGAAAAAGTCAGTTGATGTATTTGTTAATGGTTAACAAATGATGAGTTAATCCTATGGTTTGCTAATGTAAAAATATCATGTAACAAATACGTTAGTTAGTTGTTAACTTTTATTAGTTAATGCATTTGTTAATTTCATGCTTAATTAATGTATTTGTCCATCATTCATTCATGTTAAGAAATGCAATAGTTAATGCCAATTAATGAACCTTAGAACTAGAGATTGAGATCCCTGCATGAGTTAATATTATTTAAATTAAATATGAGTTTAAATGTGCAGGTTTGCTGAAGTATTAACCTACGTATGTTATCAATCCCAGGAAGTGTCTTGAAGCAACTATATTAACCATCCATGCTTTACAAAAATCTAAATTCTATAACATTGTGGTAACTCAAACGTTCTCTAATAGTCTTTCAGTACATTGGTTGTGAGGCTATAGCACCAGGCCATATCAGATAGCTGTCCAAAACTCTTGCTTGATACACTCCTGGATCATGACCCTCTGTGAAATTTGATTACCCAGTGAAAATATTTTGAAATAGCACTGTTTCAGTTAGGCCAGCCTAACCGCTTTGATTGAAACGCGGTGCTCCTAGACTGTTTTGTATTCTTGAAAAAGTAATGTTATGTTCATTTATCTAGATGAACTGTTATTTCTGTTTGAAAATGGAAATTTGATTTTAATGATGTTTAAACAAATGTGCATACACCATGAATTTAAATACTTTGTTTGGAAGTTCTTTTGTAAACAGAATAGAAGCTCCCATTTCTTTTTGGCTTTTCCATCCTGACGCTAGCTCTTGTTTATCGATAACACTTTGGCTTAGCTTAGCTTTGCATTCTTTTCTCATATGTTTCTCCAAGGATATATACACCTCTAATGACAAGTAATACGTTCCCATAAATCAATTATAGATGTGTAGTTTTCAGACAGTTAACACTGTCATTTTTTTTACCTACTGTAAACAATGTTGAATTTATTTTTTAAAAGCATTAAATGAATTCCATACTTGTGATGGGTTTCTGTCTGCATTGCCTTCGGCTGGTACTTCCCACATCATCTTCGGGTGTGAAATTCTGAGTAATTATGTCAGAACACGAATGGGAAAATGTTGTATTTTACTCCCCGATCAGGTCGTATATTTTAACCTTGTCTCACTACTCGATGTGACAGAACATTCAGTTTAAGACTGTATAATCCAGGTAATTGCAAGAGGTCTGACGTAAAGATGAATGATTCGTGTCTTGATACCCTATCTTTGGATGTAGTGTTTGCATGGGAGGCTATCTTGTTTAAGGAGTGTTGGAGGTGCCTAGTCTTGATGATATATCTATGGCTGTATTGCATGTACAGGTATGAGACAGGATTGAGGTGTCCTGTTGTGATAGGATCTTTGGAGGTAGTTTTTGCTCAGGAGGGTGTGAGGTATCAAAGTTAAGGATGTTATCATCTTGATTAAATATCTATGGTCATAGTGCATGCATGAAAGAGCATGGTGTCTTGTTTAGATAGCATATCAGTGGCTGCATTAAACTGATTTAAAATGATGATCTCACATTTAGCTGAAGCATTCCCCCAGTTCTACAGGATGGGCCCAGTTCACCTGACCTCCCAGCAGTACACACAGGAAATTAGGTGTTGTTTGGCCGTTGGAAGTCTGTCTCTAATTCCAGATAAGATCTGGAAAGATCTGAAGCTGTGGCCATGGGAGGACACTTACCTGGGCCCGTTACAGCTGGTTATGTTTCAGACGTGCTTGTGTACATGTCTTATGCATTATGTTTTTGTACAGCCGGTTGTGTTTGTGTAGAGCCTGTTGTGTTTGTGTACAGCTGGTTATGTTTGTGTAACAGCTAGTTATGTTTGTGTAGAGCCGGTTATGTTTTTGGACAGCTGGTTATGATTATGTAAAGTTGGCTATGATTGTGTACAGCTGGTTATGATTGTGTACAGTTGGTTATGATTGTGTAAAGTTTGGTCATGATTGTGTACAGCTGGTTATGATTGTGTAAAGTTGGTTATGATTGTGTACAGTTGGTTATGATTGTGTACAGCTGGTTATGATTGTGTAAAGTTGGTTATGATTGTGTACAGCTGTTTATGTTCATGTCCAGCCGGTTATGATTGTGTACTGTCGGTTATGTTTCAGACTTGTGCATCGTTTCTGTTATCAATGCATACGGCTGCAGGAGAATCACCAGGGTCCTGGTGTTTTCTAACACAGCTACTCAGCAGAGTATCGTAAAAGAGCCACGGCTAAGCTGGCTGGCGAGATACTGCTTCCCAACGTTTGCACTTTTAGCTGGAGAAAAACAAACGCACAATTTGGGTGAATGAGAGGCAGGGAGAAGAGGATCACCCTGTACGTACAGAAGAGTTGAGAAAGACTGCATGCAGCCAGTTTCACCTGTACCCTAAAAAAAATCCATCGGATTTATTACATTGAATTGTGGACAGTGGTGCCACAGGATTTTATATTTGATATATTGTTGTCTGCATTTTTGCAGCTTAAGCATTGAGTGATTGTGTGGAGGAAATATGATCTGGTTGAGTACTGAACTTTCAATAGATGCTTTCTGCTTTCTCTTTTCTCAGTGCAGTGTTAACTGCACACCTAGATCCTCCCCCAACGTAGAGATAATTATGATAGTGAAGTCTAGCGCACAATTGTTCTGTGTGGTTTACCAGGAATGACGGCTATCAGGTTAAAATGGAGGTGCTCAACGCTAAATTACACAGGCGGCACTTTCTCAGAAAGTCTTATTTGTCTCATTGCATCATTTCTACGTTTTTGCTGGGTGACCACAAAGCTGTTCATGAAAAAATAGCCTTCTTGTATTTAAAAAAAACATTTTTAATTATACTATTTCAGCTGAAGTAAGGAATTGGAGCTGCCTAGGGTTGAGTAGGACAGTGAGTGAATGGTGCTGTTATAGATGTGGAGGGCATTAAGTTGTCTCATCCAGATGATATCTGTATATGATGTGCATGCTTGGGATATTTTAGATTTTGGTAAGTAATGTGTTTGATTCAAGATGTTTTCGGTGATGGGCAGGTGTGCTTTTGAGCTTGACTAGTCTTAAGTGTTACAGTAAATTATTCTAAATACTACCTGGATTTAGGCCATGTTTGATGCTCATATCTTGAGCCCCCTGCTTTTTGCGCCCTGTCACTGTAGGGTGACTGCTATCTGTCCATCCATTCAACAGCCTGCTGTTGTATCACCTCCCTGGAGCAGGCTGTGTATGAGCTCTCTGGAGCAGGCTGTGTGTCAGCTGGAGCAGGCTGTGTATGAGCTCTATGGAGCAGGCTGTGTATGAGCTCTCTGGAGCAGGCTGTGTGTCAGCTGGAGCAGGCTGTGTATGAGCTCTATGGAGCAGGCTGTGTATAAGCTCTCTGGAGCAGGCTGTGTGTCAGCTGGAGCAGGCTGTGTATGAGCTCTCTGGAGCAGGTTGTGTATGAGCTCTCTGGAGCAGGTTGTGTGTCAGCTGGAGCAGGCTGTGCATGAGCTCTCTGGAGCAGGCTGTGCATGAGCTCTCTGGAGCAGGCTGTGCATGAGCTCTCTGGAGCAGGCTATGTGTCAGCTGGAGCAGGCTGTGCATGAGCTCTCTGGAGCAGGCTGTGTGTCAGCTGGAGCAGGCTGTGCATGAGCTCTCTGGAGCAGGCTGTGCATGAGCTCTCTGGAGCAGGCTGTGTGTGAGCTCTCTGGAGCAGGCTGTGTGTCAGCTGGAGCAGGCTATGTGTCAGCTCTCTGGAGCAGGTTGTGTGTCAGCTGGAGCAGGCTGTGCATGAGCTCTCTGGAGCAGGCTGTGTGTGAGCTCTCTGGAGCAGGCTGTGTCTCAGGTGGAGCAGGCTGTTTATCTCTGAAATTAATTCATTGAAAAAACCTAATGGGCTGTTTTTTTCCCACAAGGAAACATACTTTATTCTGGTTCAAGCACATATAACATGTGGAAGATCCAAACTCTTTTCAAAATATTTTATTAATAACTTTAACCATTAAATATTACCAAATGCTTCTATTAATGTAGGCACAATGTTCTGTGGATAGTTCACCAGTTCTGTCCTTGTCTTGGTTCCTGGTTGGGTGTCGAGTTCTGCATGCTGTTGGATGGGCCTCTCTGAGTGTCTTTCAGTGTGAACTCTGAAACATGTCTTGAGGGAATGCATGCCTCCTGCTCTGCCAGACTACATAAATTAACTTCCAGTGGCAGATTCACCTCCTGACTTCACGTTATCTCTCTATTTTGCGAGTGTGAGAACAGGTTCCTGTGTGCCAAGGGTTAAAAACCATTGCCTACAGAAGACGAAGTAAGATCATTTTCCTGCAGAATAATATTCCAGAATGTTCTGATCCTTTGCAGGTGTGTGAGTGGTGTGTGGACACAGGTGGCTCACATATTCCCTCTCCCTCTGCCAGCATCACAACCTTTCATCGTCAGATACTCGGCCCTGATCCTCCATGACCTGAGTTATAGAGAGCAGACGGCCTAGTACACTCCTTACTCAATTTCATTTCAATCCAGTGTTGTTTATGTAGTGCTTTTTGCAGAGACATGGTCACTAAGGTGCTTAACAGAAGAACGGAAACTATGAACATTTTGGAAGGAGTGAGTCTAAACCCCCCCAAAAAACAGCAGGTAAGGTTAAGAGAAAAACAGAGACAGAGAGAGGGTGTAGATCAGGTCTGGGACAAATACGGAATTGTTTTGGATTCTCATACTTTTCTGTGATTTCCTGAGCTAGTCTGGTGTATTGGGACCTATGAAGTACTCTAAAAAAGTGCGAACCCCACCTTCTGGTCCTCCTGGTTGGCTCAGTTGCACCAGGCATGATCAGTCGGGCAAAGAAAAGTAATTGAACACAAAATAATTACCCATGTCTGTTGTAGATATAGGCATGGTTGAAGTACAGTGTCGTGACTGAAGATTAAATCAGGTGGGGGGTTAATATTCTGTATAGGGGGAGATCTGCCCTATGTAATTCACCACACAGTTTCTGACTGTCCCCAGACGGGAGAGCAGGCAGGGGTGCCCTCCTGCCAATGCCTGACATTATCCCTCTGTGCCCTCACTACTGGGAACTTTCCATTTTACAGTGTTATGGGCCCATTTCACAGACACAGATTAAGCTTAGTCCCAGACAAAACAGTGTTTTGTGTGGAGAATCTCAATTCAAAATGCCTAAACCTAGTCCTAGGCTAAATGTAATCTGTGTCTGTGAAAGTGGCCCTGTGTCTTAGACAGAAAAGTGTCTTGAGCGTTTCTGAATGTGCTTTACACTTCCGAATGTAAGTGCTCTCCACCTACCCTCCAACCAATAATGGCTTCCATGGAAATTCAATCAGTGACTCATTTAGCACAATGACTCAAATTGACTCAGACCCATTCTGTTTCCTCTCAACCGCAGAGGCCATCTTGCCTTTACCTGCTACAATAACTAGCACTGTAGGTAGAGATTTCCCTGCTCAGCTAGAAGCAGTCCAGGGTGTTAGCATGTTGTGTCTTTTTGAGCAGGACTTAAGGTTTAGCCTCTGGACAGCCTGTCTTGACTTGTTTCTGAAGGTGGGGGGAGGCACATCTGAAGAATTTGGCACCGGTTCGCCCCGGTTTCACGGCGTGATGAAATTTATACGTGTGGCACGAACAGACCTGCCAAACGGGTTTCTGCCAGAGTCTGCTTCTCTTTTGTTTATTTCAAACCCCCACCCAAAAAAAGGGGTTTCTTTAGGTTGTTTAGAAACTTTCAAAAATAAATCTTAAAAGTGCATTTTTAATTGTGGAACATTTAACGTTTACACATTTATTCAATCTTTTTTACCTGTAAAACGTGATTTACCATCCCCTACTGGCACTGTTTTCCATTATTGTAGTATGCGAGGTAAATCCTTTTTTGTTTTGCCAGATTTCAAATCAAAGATTCTGCATTTGGTCCATTAAATTGTGAGTTATGCTTTACAGTACCTCTGTGGTATTCGGAGACATTTACAAAACCTCTGTGTCCATGCTTTAGAGAGGCTGGCCCCTTTCTATGTGTTACAACGTACCTTAATTGCACTTTAATATCATAGGTATACGTATCCCTGTCCGTGTCATGGGACCCATCCATTAAGGAAAACTCCACATAAACGCAGGTTTAGGGTAGATGTCAGTCTTTGCTGGTGGCGGGGGTCACATTGGATTGTACCAGTGCTCTTTTCGGTCATTTGCATCTGAAGAAGGGAAGAACTGCAGGACTAGACTTGCAGACGAGTGCTTTCTTAAGTCCTGCTGACTCGTCTGTGCCCTGGAGCGAGCACTTGATTGGTTTGAAAGGGCCACACAATTGCAGCCTCTCCGTTTCTGTTTTCCTTTAAAATCCGCCCAGTGGGGTTATTCCAGGAGGGCGATGCATACTGGTTCTCAGGCTCTGAGGTGGGGTGGGGGTGTGCAGGGGGAGGCCTGGAGACATGGTGTCCATCTTAGGGATTCCCCCAGGTAGGATTACCTGTGCAGGTCTCCAGAATTACTCCCCCACACAATGCAGTCTCCTTCCCGCTGACACCTGGCCTTTCACACAGGTTATCTCTCATTATTCCTCTTTCCAGGAGGAGGGGGCCTGTTACCCGGTGTGACTGCGGTGTTAAAGACGGCTAAAAGGAAATTGATTGCGTTCTGAAATCCGAGATAACTAGGTGGGGGTGGGAGTGCGCAACATCTGAAAAGATGCACTGAAAAATAGTGATGATATTTCACCTCCAATAGCAGAATGGCATCTGAAGTTAAAGCGGGGGATTCCCCCGCTAACCTGTGTGTGTGCCAGGAACAAGGCACTTCCCAGGAGACAGTCACATGACCTCAAAACAAGGAAGACTGCGGCTATCGGGATGGATGGCAAAGGGGAGGACAGGTTATCATTTATACTTGATGACCTCTGACCTTCCAAGACACAAGGAAGATTAGTTGTGAAGAAGAGAACAGACACAGAACAGTGAAGGTCACAAAGGAGTGCTTCTAATGCTCTATGTTAAAATCACTACTGATAACTGAAAGCAACGGAGTTCTAGAACACTGCCAAAAAAACACTCCAAAAAACTGTAGCCTACAGTTGTCTGAAAGAAGAATTACATGTGAAAATAGACATTTTGTTGACCTGCTGGAATTGGAATAATGTATGAGGTTTAAGAGCATTTAAAATATTCAGCTATGTACCCAAAGTGTTCGCAACATCTGTGTGAGTTTGGCTGGGATTATAATTATAATTATAATTATAATTATAATAATAATAATAATAATAATAATAATAATAATAATAATTATTATTATTATTTACAGAGATAATAAAACAAAGATAAAATAAGAAAACAAGATACAAGGATAAAGGTACAAGCATATACACCAGGAATAGGAGGATTTACTGTAACTGGAGTAGACCTGCGCAAACCTGGTTGCAGATGTAGAGCTGCAGTGCTGGTAGACCAGTAGGGGGCAGTCTTCCTTCTGGACTTAAAGGTAAACCAGCACAATGCAGTGATGGGGATGCTGTGGCCTGAGAGTAACTGTGTTCCAGTCAAAATGGCGGATCCCACCTGGACCTGGTGCTCCCGCAGAGCAGGGATGTCCCAGGGCACGAAGTGGAAATTTTACCATGAGTCATCATCAGTGTCATTTCAAACCCATGATGGATTTCCCATGCAAGTGTGTTTTTTGGCACAAGGCAGTGAGTGTATATTGCATTTACACTTAAGCAGTGAGCAGAGGCTCCTAACCAAAGTGAGAAACAAAGAGTTTGCAAACCATTAGGTAACAATATCCTGTTATTGTATAAATATATGTATTCCTCATACATCACCATAATGCCATCATGACAGTGTCAAAGGTGGTTTGGTGTTTGTGTGTGCATCTAGTTTAACAGTTAAAGCTTCCCATCACACAGAGGGATCATAAAAAAAATAAGTCGTTTTGAATGCTTCTGGCAATATGCGTTAACCCTTTGAAGTATAAGATCACAAATGTGTGATTAGAATATGATTAGAACTGAACATTCTAATACTCATGTAACAATCGCTATTGGTAATTGAAAGCAATTGAATTCTAGAACAATGACTTAGAATTATAGGGGGGGGGGGAATCCAAAAAATCTATTCTCTTCAAAGGGTTAATTGTCTGGACAAGAACTCAAGACTTCTGTTCTGTGCATGATCTTGCTTGTAGACATCCTACTCTTGTTCAATAACAGGAGACACAAAAAGCTTTAATGATAGCGTTGTGAATTTACTCTCTTTCGTGGTTAAAATCTATGATGGCAGTTCTGGAAACAGCGCAGCGCAACAAGGCTTCCCTGTAATTTACGTACATAATACATGATTTATATGACGTGTGTAACCTCAGTTTTAATCTGTATGATTTAGGATTTCTACATGTAATGAATTGAATATTTAAAACCATGCATCATTGTGAATCATTGTACTGTAAAAAAACGGATTGAAAAGTAGCATGCTGTTCCGTACAGTAATTTGCGTTTGTTTTTTTCCCCCATTGTTTGGCTTTGTTCAGTTCAAATGCAAGCTAAATCACTGTCTTTTTAAATGTATTTATTATTATTTTTTTGCACGCAGGGCTCTTGCCTTGCTCGTGCTGCCATCTTAGCTGCTCCAATCGGACGCGCACGTCCTCTCCCGGTCCGTGGCGATTGGAGGGTATTTGTGTCGGCGCTGCGGCGGCGCGGGGCATGAGGGTCTTTCTCAGCGCGGCACGGCCGTGGCCCCGGATCGGCCCTTTTTGTTTACACGACCTATTTCTGGCCGACAGGGGCCACAAAAACAGACCCACAGCCCCATCTCTGCTCAGGGCTGCAGCCAATGAAAACAGGAGAGAGGATGACAAGGAGTTGAAAGGGGTTGCTATGACACATTGTCATTAAAAATGTCAATGAAAAAAATGTATGTATTTTCTTTTTAAATACTTGCTTCAGCTGATACCAGTGATATGCTCAATGTAGGTTTTTGAGCTTTGCTGAGGGTTTATTTCCAAAATTCCTGCATTAACATGATTCGTTTTACATTACATTATAATAATTTTGCAGACGCTCTCATCCAGACAAGTGTAACCCGAGAGGGAAGTACAGTTATGAATTAAGCATTAAAAATAAAACATGGAAGCATGGAAGTCCGCTTCTAGCTCTATTACGTTTGCAATGAACTCAAGTCAGATTGTTTGCACAGTCTCAACCGCTAAAAAAAAAGGCCATTTGAGCCAATGCATTATCCAGCCTATGTTTCTCTATGATAGCTTTACATTTCAAACAGCAGCTCGGCTCATTGTTTTGGGGATATGAGCGCTGTGGCCTCATCACTCATAAAAACAGAGGGGATATGACATAAACAAGAGGCCTCTGGGTGAGGTCACTGGATCGCAGCGTGGGTGGTCCTCCCGCTACCAGACAGTGGCACAGGGAGGCACCCCCAACCCTGAACCCCCCCTGTCCCACACTGGGAAATAATGAGCTAGAGCTCTCCTCCCTTAATTAAGGCCTGCCTAATTTATTTATTAATTACTTAATTAATTAAACACTAACACACTTACTCTAATACATCGGAGTTTAAATGTAGTGCATTGATGGCACGCAAAGAAACCCTTTTAATATGAAGACGCTGTGTACCCGGTTGAGAAAAATGTAGATCTGGCGTACAATACGAAAAACATACAGCTTCAAAATAGAGCTGCAGAATTTTGAAAAACACCTTCTGACAGAAGTTGGATTGACACACAGAAAGTGTTGTAGGTGTCATTTGTAAACTTTATAAACGTGTAACAAAAGTAATGACTTCAGCTGTATTTAAAACAGAATCATAATTTAGTTTATTTTTTCTGAGATGTTAATGCTAATAACATTTCATAAGGTTTACCATTTGGCAGTAAAAAAATAATAAAATTAAAAAAATACACACACATATATATATATATATATATATATATATATATATATCTTTTTTCATGTGTGAATTTAGTCATTTAGTCTTTGGACACACGTTGATATATAATAACAGGCCATTAAAGAACCCCCCTCCCCAATATCCGAGCCCGAGGATGAGAACAGCATCGCAGGCGCACACATTGTGAGCGCGGTTAATAGAGAGTACACAAAGTAACCTCCCCAGTCCATTCTTGATAGTTTTACAGTCCCCGGTGGATTAATGAAGCCCCGTCATCATCCAGTCACTAAATGTATGGGAAAAACCCAGAAACACGGTCCCTATATCCAAAGAGGCTGCGTCTTGACAAAATGATTTTTCAATAGAATGAACAGGATCATTTGCATAACAATTATGGGAACTGCACGGAGCTAGTTAGGCTATCTGCAGGACTGTAGAAGGCGAACAAAATATTTATTTCATTATCCGCAATGAACAGACTATTTTTAAGTGCAATTTGTTTTTGAGTTTTTGTAATGACACCAATGCTTTGTCAGTTGTAACCCATGTGAAATCTTTGAAATATAATTACCAACATATAAATATATAAATGCATACTGTGCATTTGTGCACAAAAATGTGCAAATGTGTAATGTATCTTATAATTCATCAAATTATAATGATGCCCAAATAAATCAATTAATTTATATCAGGTGTTACACTAATGCGCTTTTAACACACACACACACACACACACACACACTACATACATTCCTCCACTATATAAACCAATTTATATTATGGAATAAATAGAAAAGTAATACAAAATCAACTACAACAAAAAATTACTCGGCTCTTTTAAAAACAATAATCATAGTAGCCATTTGCATGTAAAAAGATATCACGGTGACTTAACTCGTTTCAAAATGACTCACAGGTGGTCAATTAGGCCAGAGATCACGCAACTGAACTGTAGTTACAGCGCTCCATGCTTGCCCTACAGAGAAAGTTTCCCACACAAAATGGGGTGTTGCGGCTTTAAACTCCCCCCACAATCCCTGATTAATGACACCAGGCCCCGCCCGCCCGTGAGTCAGGGATCACATGAGTCATAAAGTTTGATGTCCTAGCCAAAGTTTAGGACAAAGTTAAGCAAAACTTGGGGCTTTTTGGAAAGACAGTGATTTGCAATGCGCCGTGCAGTGATTCGTTCTTGCTGGGATAAATATAAAGAAGTATCGGAAATAGGACACTGAAGTCCTTTGCAGAAAATAGTTTACAGTCGGGAAATCGTGCGTTTCACTTGTTACTGTATTTAGCGTGAAACGACTAACTTTTCCAATCTACAACGAGAAACACAAACTATACTTTAGGCTACTGGATCCGTACCTTGAGCCTGCTCGGTTGTTGGGGCGTTTTTTCCATAACAGTAATTGGTTATTTGTTCTAGACCTATGTTCAGCGCTAAAAGTTTAGAAAAGTAAAAAAGAAAAACAAACAAATCACAGCGGAGGAATTTTCTGACGTCTTGGAGTTCGTTACTTCGAAATGTTTATATGATTACAATCAATACTCCAGGATCTGGGCTTTCCAAAAGTTTGGATTGATTTTTTCACCTTCTTTTTCGAACACCGAACTGATTTTTTTCTAATTCGGAGACATGGATCCGAGCCAACATAATCCCCCGGCCGGGCACCAAATCGTCCATGTCCGAGGTGATTCCGAGACCGACTTGGAAGCTCTTTTTAATGCTGTAATGAACCCTAAAAATACTATCGTACCACCTTCGGTACCCATGAGAATGAGGAAACTTCCAGATTCATTTTTCAAACCGCCTGAACCAAAGTCCCACTCCAGACAAGTAAGAACCTTTCCGCCTTCCAGTTTTTAAATGTTATTTTCATACTATTAAATGTAAACCTTTACGATGTGTGTATATGTGTGCAGTTATGTGTAGAATGTCCCAAGTGATCCGTTCCTTCTGGTTAAAAGTTTTGCACGGCTGGCAGATTTTCTTCCTAAACTGAAAAGTTTGCATGAATGGGACGGGCCGAATTGGTCACCTCCGGAGGCGCTACTTGTATTGGGAGAGCGCGTTGCTTTTGCTACTTGCATGTTGTGTTATTAAAAGTATCTGTAAACATGCATTTCCCATATATTGCTTACAATTAGCCCAGTCATGTTTTCATATCTGAATTAAACATAAAACATGTTTAGTTATTACGAATCATTTCTGTTCGTGCTTGTAAGCAACTGTCCCAGATAGGGTATGTGTTGGGCTCTGTTAATACATGGAAAGCAATCTGGAATTCTTATGAATAAAATGGCTACTATGATTATCATTCGGTCAACATGCTCCTTATGTTACAAATGTGAATGTTTTCTCATTTTTATACACTCGACTTGAACTTTCATTACTTTTCCTTCAGGCTTAGTAAAAAGAAAGTTGGACTAGGCTGGGATACGTAAGCGTCTTGGCCTGCTCTTGTATCATAATTACAAAAAAGTTCCTGGAGGAAGGATTAGTTTGAGATGGTTGCGCTGTGTTCGGGGCAGTACTTCGTTTCCCCGTATGAATAAAAAACACTGGCATGGGGAATAATTTCATGTCAAACCTCGGTATTGATTCTAGCACATTCTCAAAGTGCTAGCCTATAAGCCCGAAACATGCAGGCCGCGTCTAGGAAATGACCATTCTTCTACGTACTACTTTACTGCTGCGCTATGTTGTCACCATTTGTGTGCCTCGACAAGATGACAGGATGTAGCCATATTGGCCTAGAGTTGAGGTTTGCATTTAAGTTCCACGTGGTTCTGGTCTCTCCTATGGTCTGGACATTTTGGGTGGGAATTTGAGAATGTTGAAATTCTGGATTTTTATTTATTTTCATTTTTTTGCCCGGGAAGCATGGAGGGCTTAAGTCACCCACCCACAGCCTACTGTGTTTATGTTACTAAGAGTGACATGAGTATAAAACATAGAGTACAGGTATATTCGCAACATATTGATCCTTCCCAAGACCCAAATATATTTTATGATCGGTAAAGAAAGTTGGAAAAAGGTTTGGTATGATCAGTAGAGCAAGGTTGGGGAACTGTCAGTGAACCCCTAAACCAAGTATTTGGCCTGAACTACTTCCCAGCTGCACACGGAATGTATGAAAAGAGTGTAAGTTGCTCTGATAATAGAGGCCACTGAAAGCGTGTAAAATGTAAATATAGATGTTTGTGCTCGGCTAGCCCAGTCAGAAGGTATCAGTGTTGGGGTGAAGTTTGAGAACCTCAAACTCTCTCTCTCTCCCTCTCCCTCTCCCTCTCCCTCTCCCTCTCTCCCTCCCTCCCTCCAGGCAAGCACAGACGCAGGCTCCGCCGGGGCCCTCACCCCCCAGCACGTGCGGGCGCACTCCTCGCCCGCGTCGCTCCAGCTGGGGCCCCCCGGGCCCATCCCCGGCCTGAGCCCCGCTGGTGCGCCTCCTCAGCACCTCCGCCAGTCCTCCTACGAGATCCCCGACGACGTGCCGCTCCCCCCGGGCTGGGAGATGGCCAAGACCCCGTCTGGGCAGAGATACTTCCTCAAGTAAGCGCTGGTCCTTCTTCTTCTTTTCTCCTCTACTGTAGTGTTTCTCTTCTCTTCTGGAGAACCGGGATCATCAAATCACGGTCCTCGAGGTCCGAGAACTGCTGATTTTCCGCCCTCCCTTTACCTGAGAGTCGGGTGTGAAGCCAGTGTGGCCAATTGGTTGCACTAATTGCTTCTGTTCAAGAAAACCTTGGTTGGATTTCATTTCAAGGTCCTGATTTGATGACCCATATTCTACAGGGTCTTCTGGCTAAAGATGCCTTCTAGAGCTCGGTTGGCCAACCCTGGTCCTGGAGAGCCACAGAGCCTGCTGGTTTCTGTTGTTACTCAGCACTTAATTGATCAATTAAAGCAGTTGACTACACTGTTGAATGGCCCTACCTGGTTTCTTTGGTCCAAGTGTTTGTTGTATTTAAGGTGAAAACAGAACCAAGCAGACCCTGTGGCTCACCAGGACCAGGGTTTGCCCCCTCTCCTGTTCTAGACTAAGCCCTGGTCCTCCTCATTTCTTTCACTTCCGCTGTTGTTCTGCAGCGCAACAGGTTATTTTTAAAAATGATTATCAGTTTGTCGGATCTCTGCGGCCACTCCAGCGGTAATTCTCAGAGTCACACCGCATACCACTGCACACTGCGTTTGCAACAGTGTCAGCTGGAGATTCTTATCTGGAACACAACTTGCATGGGTGACGAGGGCCACCCGGAACAGAAAATGAACCGACAGCTCAATGGGGTTTTTATTGTTTTTTTTTTAATTGTTTTTTTTTTTATTACGGATATTTGTGCATAGGCACAACGTGAGGTCCTGTTGGTTTAAGAGTAATGGAAAATGTGACGTCTGGCAGGTATAGGAGAAAGTGACACGGAAGCACAAATTGTTGTTGTTAGCGTTTCTGTTAGCTCATTAACTTTACCATCATTTTTAGCACAAATTGTAGTTGCCATTGCAATAAAATGTCCAGTTAGAGCACTGGTGTCAAACTCCTGTCCTGCTGGGCTGCAGCGTCTGGTTTTCAATGGGTTCCTGCCTTAAGTGCTTGATACAAGTCTTCGTTATAGACTGTGATTCTGACCAGGGCTCAAAACTAAAATGGCTACTAACGACCAAGTTCCAGTAACCTTAAAATGAAAAATCATCTGTTGCAGTTATAATGCGTTGCGATTTCTTGTGCACTTGATGCATTTCTTACAAAACCTTGTATACATATCTTGGTACATTAATAACATTTAACATTAATAAATAAATTAATAAAGTTAACTTGAGGACTTTTTGAGAGCTTCCTCCCGTGAATTATAATGGATTACTATATTGAGATTTTAAAGTCTAAAGTTGCATTAATAATTATAGGCGAGTTGTTCATTAAGAAAGGGCTTCAGGATTAAGCGCTAAACCGGCGGTTAATCGTTGATATCGCCGCCGTTCAGAAGGCTTGCCTTGGAGACTTCTCAATGCAGGTGCTGCTTCTCCGACATAAAGTCAGGACAACATGTCTCCACTAATCACAAATTACTTTCTACTGAGTGATGGGGCTTCATTTAGCTGATCTGCCTTTGATTAATCATCCCTGGCTTCTGTGAACTGTCAGACTGCAAGCTCTGACCTGAAACAGTATTACTATTTAATTATCAGACCTCCAAAGCAGAATCTTCAAACGGGCAGACCAGTGCTGGGCTTTGCTGCTGCAGGATATTTTATTACATAGCTGTAGTCACTTCAGTTTTTTCTTGGTTTGTAGATAAACCCCGGGGAACTTGGCATCAACATAAATCTGTTAGATTATGAAAAAAAACGACTTTTTCACATTGGCAGCTGTTATACGTTTTTGTGGCATATAACAAAAAAAGGTCTAAATGTACAACATTCTTAATACTCTTTTCACTGTATTTGATGATGAGTATAATTTTTGCTGAAATGTTTAAAAACCTCAGCACATTTTATGAATAGTGCTACTGCAGTCTAGACCAGTGAGTTGCACAGGACCACTGAGAATATAAAGGGTGTAGTAAATCTGTGGTCATTTACAAATTGCTGGTCTCTTATCTTCTCCTCTGACCTCCGAGTCAACAGAAAATACCTCTCTGTGATTTCCTCTCCTGCTCCCCCTCCCCCGCTCCCTCTCGCTCTCGCTCTCGCTCTCCCACCCCCCCACTCCCTGATCACTGGGGTCGGTGTGTTTGGTGTCTAACCCCTCTGGCTTGGGTTTCAGGCAGAACAATGGCTTACTGTAGGCGCCGCAGTCTGCGATGAACTCTCAGGTCTGGCAAACTCATCTGCCCCCGGAGATGAGTGATCCTGTTCTTCACTCAGGCTCCAAAATAAACTGGGGGGCGGGGGAGGGGGGAGGGGGAGAGAGGGATTGTGGGAGAGGGGAGTTTAGGAGTGGAGTAGGGGAGGGGGGTGACGTTAGGAAACGGGGCCGCTTGTTCAGGGAAGGCGGTGTTGTTGTTTTTTTGTTTTTTTTTGCCCTCCTACGCTCCTAAATTAATTTTGTGTTACTTTGCTCTTGAACATTGTAGAATGTGTGTCTGCGGTGCATATTATTGTATTGTTATTAAAAGTATGGGAAATGGGTGCTGTATGTGATGCTGGGGGGTTGTTGCTGGTGAGTTTTGGGCGACACGTGCTTTTAGTTTTAAAAAGTTGTAGAAGATGCGACTTTGCGATGGCGATGAACGAAGGCTCTCCTGGCTCAGAAACTCAGGAGACCTCTGTGTTTCAGCTCAGTGTGAGGGATTCCTGTGTGCTCCCTGCTCCCAAACCCGCTCTTCTGTGTACCGCACAGGAAAAGAGCGTTTGGTAACTATGGCAGCCGCCAGGGTGTGTGTGTGTGTGTGTGTGTGTGTGTGTGTGTGTGTGTGTGTGTGTGTGTGTGTGTGTGTGTGTGTGTGTGTGTGTGTGTGTGTGTGTGTGTGTGTGTGTGTGTGTGTGTGTGTGTGTGTGTGTGTGTGTGTGTGTGTGTGTGTGTGTGGACCAGTGTGTGCAGGAGAGTGGGTGTGTGTGTGTGCACGCGCAGGAGAGTGGGTGTGTGTGTGTGTGTATGTGTGGCTCAGGACCAGTGTGTGTAGGAGAGTGGATGTGTGTGTGTTTGAGGTAGAGAGCGAGCGAGACCCTCTGGCCAGTAGGACCCAGACAAACATGATTACCCTCAAATTTAGGTGGATAAAAAGAAAGCAGTCAGAACCAGATGTGTTTGCCATGCAACATCTGCGGGACATCTGGTGAATGTGGGGGTAGTTTTACTGAAATGGGGCAGGGGGACAGGGGTGAGAGACGGGAGACTGAGAGAGAAACCGAGTGAGAGGGAGGGAGAGCGAGAGAGAGACGCAGCTACGCGCACACACTCACAAACAGACCGTAGCAAATGTTTGCAGACTTGGCGGTCATAAAAGGAGTCTTGGAAGATTGGGCCATTTCAGCCTTGGGAAACAGATCTCTCTCTTAAAAAAAATAAAAATAAAAAAAAAAGAAGAAAAAAAAATCCCCAAAAAAAGAGAATAATTCTTGGAAGTCAAACCAAAGCGAAAGTTTTAAAGAAATATAAGTGATGAAAGATGGTGAAATGATTTAGACTCATCTTTCTCTTCTCATACTTTTTGGGTTTTATTCCCCTCAAAGTGAATGGGGTAATGCTTTACTATAATGTTAAATGAACTGGTGTTAACTAACATATTTAACTAACGACTGGAAAGTTAATCTGTACAGCTTTGTTAATGTGTGTGTGTACATCATTGTTAACAACATTAGTTTGTGCAAATTCTTATTGCAATGAAAAATACATTACCTTAAGTAAATAAATATATAATTAAAATATTAATATATCTTATACATTAGTTAGTAGTTAATAAGTCCATTAACTAATTAATATTAAGTAAATTTCATGCCTAAGTAATAATGTGTTTGTCTATATTAATTCTTGCCAGTATATGTAACCGTATTGTGTGGTGTGACCATAAAGGGACACACACACACACACACACACACACACACACGTGCGCACACTTGTTTAAGTGTGCCTGTGCGGTGGTGTTGTTTGATCTCTAAACACGGTTGAAAGCACGCCGGTGTGAAGGAGAGGACCCAGCCCTTCCCATGAGCTCCAGCTCTCTACCTGACCTCCTGTAGCTGAGGAGATCATGAATGTATTTTTGGAGGTCTAAATGTACAACATTCTGCAGTTAGAGGTTTGGAGCATAAGTAACTGTTTGAGTTTTTCTATTTCATGTTATGGGTTGGGCAACTTGTGCCACTTAAATAAATAAATTTTTTTATTTTATTTTTTTATTTTTTTTTGTAACATTCGGTTTTTAGCGTAGTGCATGTTTATTTTCTCACGTCGTTGAGCTGAACCAAGTTTGTTGTTGACTCTGAAATGCCGTTTTATGTTTGGCATCAGCCCCCATCTTGGTTCAGTTCTCTTTCTGAGAGAAAGGGTGAGTTATTCACTTTTGTGTATTTGATTTGAAGTGGCCAAAGAGCATCCTGAATCAACCCTTCTCTACCTGTTGGAAGTGTATCTGTTGAAAACCTGTCAGTGAAAGTGCCATTAGGACAGAGCTGCCGGCATTGAAAACCTTATTAGTCTATTTTTAGATGCTCGTGCTGATCTTTTCCAGGGCTTGGGCCCCTGGAGGACCCATATTAAGCTGTGGGATTCCTCCGATAGGCGAGCCCTGCTGGATTGTGAACCAAAAACGAGGAAACTCCATAGCGCTAATGTCATATTTGTCAACAAGCCAGTAATCAGGAAGTACACCATGGGTCAACTGCTGTGTGCTTAGCTGGAGTTTAAACTTCAGCATTAAAACCCTACCCCACAGAACTGCATTACGCCTGGAACAGCTAATCCTCATTTCACAGGTTCGGATAGCTCTTCCAGTTGTAATGCTTATCCAGCCAACTCTGTAATCCTGATTTGTGATACAGGCTCTAGTTTTTTTGCAGGAAGAGGGATGTCTGTCTTCAGGTGGCAACTGCTGCTAGTTGTACTAGTATTTCTAATGTATATATAAACTAAACTGGTGCCCCACTGTAATTATCTTTGTGCAGTTTGGATGCTGCATGGGTATTCTGGTGCGGTTATAACGCTAACATCCCTGACAGCGTAGCCCGGGACGAAACCGTCTGTGACAGTACTGTAACCGTACTTGTCTCTGGTATTTGCTTAACATGTGAAATACATGTATTTTGGCTTAATGCGTCTGCTGAATAACTAAACGGTAAATGGTAGGTGCCCCGAGTTGTGGTTTGAGGTGGCGCAGAGGGAAGTTTCAGCCGGCCGGTGCAGCGCGGCTCGGCCGCAGAGAGTCGCGGTGGTTTTGCAGCGAGTCACCGTAGCGGCGGGGATGTTGCTTTTTAGCGCTAACGCCGGAGCGCTGATCTCATTACGCCGCCGTCGGCGGGGTTTTTGGGGGAAACGACCGTCCCTCTGGCGAGAGGTCGAGGCCCCGTTTGGCCTCACTCTTCTCGAGCGGGGCTGGAACCCGGCCCACCCCGTCAAATACCCCGGTTTGGCTAAACCAGGGTGCGAGGATCGCGGCGCGGTCGTCTTTGCTCTCTTGTTTTTCCCGTCGCCTTTCAAGCGTGTCCCCGATCAGTTTATTGTTGCTGAACTCTGGAGCAACAGTTTAAAGGGGGGTGAGACAGGGGTCTGCTGCCGCGATGGAGCAGATAATGTAGCCTGACAGGAGGGGGGGTGTGGGAGGGGGCTCTCTTTTTGAAGAGGGGTGGGAGGTGCTTCTCTTGTTCCTGGTGCTGATGACGGTGGGTGGTGCTCGTTTCAGGGGCGGGGGTGTGGGTGGGTGGGGTTGAGTGAGAGGTGGGAACTCAGACCCCCAAATAGTCTGAACCCACACTTTGATTATGACCCAAGCTTAAGGAACGGGGGAGGGGGGTGTATTAACCTTTCCTCCATTTTTTATTTTGCCAGTGCCAGCATTATCCATTCAGAATAAACCCATAATTTTTTCAGTGTTCTTTGATTTGTAACGGGGGCGCTTCACTTTGTTTAGTTTTGGTCTGACTCTGTCTGAGGGTTTATCAAATAAAGGGCTTCGGTGCTGGGGGTTCATCACAGTATTTAGAGTGGGGGGGTTTGGGTCATAAATGGCTTTCTCACGGCCAAGAAGAAACCCAATCAACTTGCTTCAAAGTTTTACAGTCTCTGGTCTGCTGGCGAAAGCGTATTGACCTTTCACCTTAGGCATATTGACCTGTGGGCCTTCAGGATCTACCGCACAATGGCGGTATGGAGGACCAGGTGCTGTTGGCTCAGCTTCAGTAGGTTTCAGGTCTCCCACACCCGCTAGCTGGCTCCGTATTACAGTAAGGTTTTTATTTGCCGAGACGAATTCTTCAATCCCAACCAGGCTTTTGGACTTGGCGGCTGTGTCTAAATCGTGTTTTTGCATTCTGTCGTGACGCAGAATCTCCATTTTAAGATTTGCAGTTAGATTGGTCTGTCCCTCTTGGGTTGTCCTAATGCTGGTCAGGTGAGTGACACGTGTCGTTGAATGGCTGAACTATATATAGCCTGGCTGTGTTGTGTGTTCGGCTATGGTTAACGTCCCACAACCACTTACTCCAACGACGTGTAGTTGGTATCCCATCACGCCTGTGTTTGGCTGAGGGAATGTCAGGCTCATGTTGGGAATTCTGTGTTCAGAATCCAGGAAAGCTGGGATCCATTCATTCCCAGATAATGTCCGGATGCCCTGTTCTGTGCTCTCAATGAATATGGCATGGGGGGGTCTGATCTGACGGGGGGGTGTGCCCTACTCTATTCCAGAAGGGAAAATAAGTGTGCTGGTTTCTGCACCGACCAGTTGTATTGCCTGAAATTCACACACACGCACACGCACACGCACACGCACACACACACACACACACCCTGATGCTGCCTGTTCTCTGCTGGGTAAGACCATGAATACATGCATGTGCTGTGTCACTGCAGGTCGCGACTTGCACTGTTCGAACGGTGCAGTTTAAACTCCTCAAGTCATTCAGAGCAGACAGAACTTGGACTGAAATCCCAAAATGGATCTCATCGTGTGTGTGTGTGTGTGTGTGTGTGTGTGTGTGTGTGTGTGTGTGTGTGTGTGTGTGTGTGTGTGTGTGTGTGTGTGTGTGTGTGTGTGTGTGTGTGTGTGTGTGTGTGTGTGTGTGTGTAACTGCTGCAATTGGCCATTTGCTGCAGGCACAGGCAAATTGAGACCGTTTGCCACCTCATTGGCATGGTGGTGTGAAGACCACTGATTGGGTTGATTTAAACAGAGTGTGGTCGGCCATGTCCCTGACAAACGTTTTATAAATGTTTTTTTTTCCTTTTCTTTTTATCGAAACCTGTGCTGACAAATTTCTGCCTGGAAGCCAGGATTATGTGCATCTGTTCCAGTGATGACAAGGGACTAATTCACAAGAGAACAGGCTATAGTTTTATAGAAAATTTATTGTAGGTTTTTTTTATTTTTGTGGAAGTGACTGGCTTTATTGTTTTGAGTTTTTCTCTACTGCTGTGGCCTTCACTTGTAATCACTGGGCAATTAAACCGTAAAAGCTTCTTGCCCCAGGTTACACGGTTGACAGAAACGGGCATATATACAACTTCTAAATGACAGAGCCGTAACTGCTCCAAAAACAGATGGTTAGGTCGCAGCAAACGGTGAGATGCACTGCCTTGCTGGAGGTAAAGTTAATGGGGAACATCAGTGGAGAGCCATGTGTTCATTTGATGATTTTTTTTCACCCAGTGCTGCCATTTTTGCTAGTTCATAGTGCATTAAATACTTTTGACCGTAGATAACTTTCTAAGTGAAAATACTTCTGGTTATTTGTATGTATGTAGCTGTTTACAGTGCTAATCCTTGTCTATAGCATGAACATCGTGAATGGTCTCTGGTCTGAATGTTAATCGTATCACAGGTTTTAATAGTATCACCGTGCTCCCTTGTTTTTCCCCCACTTGCCTCTGATCTGAGTAATGCAGTCTGGACATCTGAAACCTCGACATCCCGATTGCTTTCCAAGTCCAGGCTGAACCAGATTGTTACTGTCGAATGAGTTTGGCTTCCAAAAGCCAAAAGAAACGGAGAAGAAAAGCCGTTTGGATCGATTGGCTGTGTCTGAGGACCGGCGGGGGGGGGGAGATGATGTCACAGAAAGATCCCATGTCTGGTCACAGATGGTGAGATTACCCCCTCACCACGAGCACTCTGACTCCCCTTTAGAAATGGCTCCATTGACTTGGCATGGCCTCCGTGGTTAGTCAGCATGGCACAGCTCCAGCCCGGCTGCTCTGACTCATTCTTCTCTGCAGCTTTTTTTTTTTTTTGTTATTTGAAACCGCTGCAGTGAATCAACAGCGCAACATTTTGTTACAGCTTGTTCAGAACAATGGAGAAACTACGCTTCCCCTTCGCTTGTGTGCAGGAATCGGGGGGGGTTTTCTTGGAAATGGAGATGCTAGTTGCTGTGTGAGAAAAAACGCTCTACCCTGAGAACGGCCCGTGTGGTGTCACCTACCGGTTACTATAAACTTACCTGGCCCGAAATGGAGTTCTCACCGGTATCGGTGCTGAGAAGCAGAGTACGTCCCCCTCCTCAGTCCGCATATGGGTGAAGCACCTTCACAAGCAGCATATTTTCCTCTTTAAAAAAATAATGTGCTTTCCTATTCAATTGCCTTGGACCGAATGTGACTTTATAGTTGAACCAGAACTTTCTAATACTAAAAGTGCCTTCATTTGACCTTGTGAAGAAGGGACGCTATTGAAACGTAAGGGCAGCTGGTCTATGGTTGAGAATCTTCTTAAACTTTGATGTGTGTTTATTTCTGTTGACCTCTGTGCGCAGTTGTGTAAAACGCAGTATTCAATTTCAAAGACACATAATTATCAGATTGGGTTGTAAAGTAATTAAAATAACAGCTGTTTGTAATGAACCAGTTGATATTTATGTTAATTTTACGACACTCGTAACCCGCACAATTACCAGTAATCGGAGTAGAGGAGTTGCATGTCACTGTTCTTTCGAATCCTCTGCAACGAAAGCTGATTTTTATCTCCCGGTTTGTAGTATCTTCCAGGACCCGATCAATCACTGCATGGTAATAAAATGCTTTTTGGATGCGTTTCCCGGTCACCGAGAAGCGCCTTGTCCGGTTGATGCAGACTGGAGTGGGCCGTTCGCTCCACACAGTAAACACTCTCCCTCTCTCCAGAGCTGTGCGGTAGCTTAGCGTGCTGCGGAGACCACGTAGCAGCCATTTCACTGCTGACCAGAGTCTGGTAGAGCCCCCATCACTGCAGACATGAATGCCTCCACTGTCCCTAGGAGGCCCGGCTTGTTTTCACAACTTACAACATCAGTTGAGAATAACTTTAAAAGAAGACACGGCTTTTTAAATTGTGTTTGTAGTTTAAAAAAAGAGCTGGGTCATTTCATATAATGAATACTTGGATATTTAGGAAATTTGAGTGGGATGTTTTTTTTGTGCTTCTTTTAATTGCTTTCAAATGGAGAGGGGGGGGGGGTTGTGTCCTGGCTGCTGTTTTTGTAACCCCTTAAGTGCCGAAACATTTGGATTGTCAAATGTCTGCGGGATATGTGCATAGAAGAACTTCTTCAAAATGGTATGCAGTAAAGACCCTTTGCATTTAGTTTTTCTTAGAATTTATTTGAAGTTTTCCCTTGTTTTTAAGGATAATTAAACTGCTGTTGAACTATCCAATTTCAAGCCTAGATGGTGCCCAGATTTGTGAAAGTGTATTAAAAACCCTCCATGACAGCTTTTTATCTCATTGGTAATAGGACCTCAGCGGCTAATCCTTTTGGCAAACTGTGACTGATCATTAGCATACAGTATAACTTGGTGCAGTGTACATGTGAAAACCATTCTGGACCGTGACCTAAAATTACTGCATGTTTTTGAGCTGCGAGTGCCTTCCTGCGACTTTTCCCGAGACGCACAAAGTCGTCCTGTAATTATGAATCGCTTGTAATTTTATGTAGGTTTTTTTGTGGCGTTGTATTTTTACATTCGACTGTATAATTGACCGAAATAACTGCACGCATTATGTTGCCTTGGCCATGGTGTCTGTACCGCGGGCAGCCAGCCCGGAAGTTTCCGGGGATTGTGAAATAGCTGGACGTCCGCCTTTTCCTCCTTTTCCTGAAAAGCTGGGCAGCTGATCAGACTCCCCCCCCCCCCCTGGCCACGCAGGGGCCGTTCCCGACGTTCCCGGAGCACGCTCCTTTTTTTAGCGAGCCGCGGTGGTAGGAGACCTCCTTCAAAGAGGAGCTGAGATCCTCCGCGGGGTGGCGGGGGCTGGGCGCTGATCGAGGGGCAAGGAGGTGTTCTGCGTCTGTGATGTTCGCTGATAGACGGGCAGGGAGGGGTTCTGCGTCTGTGATGTTCGCTGATAGAGGGGCAGGGAGGTGTTCTGTGTCTGTGATGTTCGCTGATAGAGGGGCAGGGAGGTGTTCTGTGTCTGTGATGTTCGCTGATAGAGGGGCAGGGAGGTGTTCTGTGTCTGTGATGTTCGCTGATAGAGGGGCAGGGAGGTGTTCTGCGTCTGTGATGTTCTCCGATAGACGGGCAGGGAGGTGTTCTGTGTCTGTGATGTTCGCTGATAGACGGGCAGGGAGGTGTTCTGTGCAAGCCAGCATGGAGGTGGCAGTCCTCACTTCTCCTGTCCTGATTGGAGCTGGCCTCCCCCACCTTTCACAGTTCACCCCAAAGTTCACTTAGTTTTACTTAAAGTATGTCTGTCCATGAAAGCTGATGTTCGTGTGCCTTGTGCAGGATGTCCAACCAGTGTGCGTGAGTGTGAATGTATTGACCCTTGTATGGCATAAAGAAATGTTTTTAGCTTTCAAGTGGCTCAATCTTGAGATCAAAACCGCTGAACGGCACATCTCTACAATTAACTTGTGCGGTCAAGCTTTTTTACAAAATGGTAAACCTCATTTAAGGAGGGTTGATTTCAAGCTGAGCCTGATGTAATTCATATTATGATAAAGATAATTCACGGTTGGCCATTTACACCGAGGATTGACCTATCATTAGTTTTCCAGAATAGGTTTGAGTGGAGTTTTTTATTTATTTATTTTTATTTATTTAAAGAGCTGGTTTCCCAGACACTGATTAAGTGTAGTCTTGGACTAAATTTAGTTTTGCATGGGAAATCCCCATTAAATTTGGTCTAAGATTAGGCTTAATCAGTGTTTGTGAAACCAGCCATGAGAGAAAAGACGCAGCGAATCATTGCAGTTGTGTGGGGAACGAAAATCTCCCACAATTCCTTGTGATTAATGCGAAAGTTTAAAGGGGAGAGAAGGGCCACTGTTTCAGCCTCTCAGGCTCCAGTGGGATGGGGACATTGTGTGCAAAAATCAATTAAGCGCAGAAAGGTTTAGCCAACACGAGAAGAGTCGCCGGCCCCTCCCCCCCTCCCAGCATGTGACTTTATAAATAACGCAGCGACAATAAACACCAGCCTGATAATTACCCATCAATCCCGCCGGTGTCAGCCGCGGGGGCGGGTCTGGAGCCGGCTCTGTCCCTCTCCCTGGGTTAACGGGTCCGGTTCTGAAACGGGGGCGACCGTCAGAATGCAGGCGGGAACGCGGGGCGCGTCGAAACCCGGGTTCCACTCCGTCACAGAACCCTGACGGCGTCCGCCTGGAGGGGGCTGTCTGAAGAACCAGGCCGCACCGGAGAGGTGGAGAGGGTGGTGGAGAGGGCTAAATGGGCTTATGACCATGTCTTCTTGGGGCCCAATCACAATCATTTTTTTTTTTTTTTTTTTCTTTAGATGGTTGCGCAACCCTTGCTCAAGAAATGACAAAAATATTGTTCAAGTTACATGACATGAACATAACTGAAATGATTCACAAATCCGGTTTTATTATAGTTTTTTTGGGGGGTGAAGTGTTTGTTTTATATTTGAATTCGTCATTAAAATTAAAAACACAAGGCTGTGTGTGTAGGTGGTTCAGCAGACCAGACCAGCCTGTGCGGTTTGGATGGGGAGAGAATTCCCAGGGTGTTTAAAAGGGCGCTCGACAACCACATCGTCATGAACATTGCTTTTAATTTCACTGAGACGCAAGAAAGAAACCTCTACCACGCAGCCACTGTTACACAACATCCATCTTCCCGACTGGCCAATGAGAGCCTGTGTTAGAGACAAGGGTGTGGCCGTGTTTGTGACCTTTCACCCTGTGCTGCAGCGCTCAGCGGTGGGAAGCAGAGACCTCTGGGTGTATTGTGTGAATGAGCAGGTTTGGTGGGTTGGAACCTGTTGTCAGATGGCTGGGCCCTGTGTAACTCATTTACCAGCACTGAGATTTAAATCTGTGCAGCCAGCAGTGCTAACACAGAGTTTTGAAGATCTGACTCTGCTTTAGTGTTTGACACAGCGCAACCCTGAGTTTTAAAGGGAGAGCCATTAGGCAAACAGGTTTTTGAAGGCGAGAACTGGGACTGCGGTTTCACCCATTTAATCTATCGCTTATCAGTTTCTCTCCGGAGAAATCACGAGTGCTTATTCGCATGTGATATGCAGTATAAGCTGCTGGCGAGTGCTTAAGATGTAAAGCCTGCCCCGGAAATTTGAAGTGTATAGTAGATGTGTGCGCACGTTTTGTGAGGCAGTGCGCGGTGTTGAGTTTGCGTTTCTGCTGTTCTGGCCTGCTGTTTACCTTTCTCAGGGCTGTGTGTGTGTGATTGGTCACAGCTGGGAACCATTGTCTGAGTAATACACACACATCCGTTTCGACATGTTAGTGTTTATTTGTGTGTATACAGACACACACACACACACACACACACACACACACACATATTCAGTTGAATTCACAAACACACACGCGCACCCTCCCACACAAACCCGTAGTCACTTGCGTGTGCACATACACACTCATAGGCTCTTACACGTGCGCGCGCGCACACACACCTGGGCACGTTCTTTCTTTGATTGACTTTAGTGACGGCAGTGTTGAGGTCATGTGACACGAGTGGCGGACAGTGGAGAATGGCAGGATCTCTGCTGCTCTTCCCAGGGCTGTAATCAAGCCCTCCTGTGGCATAGGGGCCCTAATCTGCCTAGCAACAGCCAAAACACGGCTCTTTACAACCATTTTTTTTCCTCCCCAGTTGCGTCCACTTATAATGGAGTTGGTGTGTGCTCGAAACCTTCTCAGTCTACAGGATTTTGGTATCGTTGAAAAAACGCAATTTTGGTATCATTGAAAAAACGCATTCTACCTGTTTGGCTTTTTTTTTTGAGGCGGGGTGGGTTTGTAGCGTTGTGTTAAAGTATCGCCCTCGGCATTGGCGTGAGCTGTTGAAAGGTACGTGGTCGTGATTTGTCTGCCTCTGAATAGCCCTGAAGTGTGGGGGTCCATGCCCTGGATAGATGCCTGTGCATTAGAATAGAACCCCCCCCCCCCCCCCTCCCAGTCAAAGGGCTTAATTATTGTGTGCCCGCACCCCAGAGTAACAGAACGCTGGCTGTCCCCAGCCCAGAGTAACAGAACGCTGGCTGTCCCCCACCCCAGAGTAACAGAACGCTGGCTGTCCCCCACCCCAGAGTAACAGAACGCTGGCTGTCCCCAGCCCCAGAGTAACAGAACGCTGGCTGTCCCCCACCCCAGAGTACAGAACGCTGGCTGTCCCCCACCCCAGAGTAACAGAACGCTGGCTGTCCCCAGCCCCAGAGTAACAGAACGCTGGCTGTCACCCACCCCAGAGTAACAGAACGCTGGCTGTCCCCCCGCCCCAGAGTAACAGAATGCTGGCTGTCCCCAGCCCCAGAGTAACAGAACGCTGGCTGTCCCCCGCCCCAGAGTAACAGAATGCTGGCTGTCCCCCCGCCCCAGAGTAACAGAATGCTGGCTGTCCCCCCGCCCCAGAGTAACAGAACGCTGGCTGTCCCCCCACCCCAGAGTAACAGAACGCTGGCTGTCCCCCGCCCCAGAGTAACAGAACGCTGGCTGTCCCCCCACCCCAGAGTAACAGAACACTGGCTGTCCCAGGGTGGAAGGTAAGCAGAGATTTCCTCCTGAGACGTCCTGCGTGAACTTCTCCGTTTGCCAGAGAGCGCAGGAGCCTGACGGCAGGGAGGGAGTGTTCCAGCCTCCCCTGTCTCTCTTTTCTTTCCCTCCCTCTCTCTCTCTCATTATAGTGTCAGAGTTTCCACTGTGGACAGAGGTGGGGGAAGGGGAAGAGAGAGGGGGTCGGGGGAGAGGAGGGGGGTCCCGGAGCGAATCGGGGCAGAGCAGCCAGGCTGTCAGTAATATTCCGAGGGATTGCTTCCGTAATGTTCCCCCCCCTCTTTTCTTCCTTTCTTTTTTTGTTTGGCAGCCGATCCCTCCCCCCCTCTCTCCCCAACCAGCCCTTCTCAAGGGCCTCTACTGAGGGAGAGCTGTTATTTTCTGTGGTGTGTGTGTCTGTGTGTGTGTCTGTGTGTGTGTCTGTGTGTGTGTGTGTGTGTGTGTGTGGGGTGCAGGGGGGTGGAAGGGTGAGGGTATTTTGGAGGGGGGTGGGATTTGGCAGTTCCTTTGATCAGTAAAGCATAAACAAGAGGGGGCTTGAAATGGGTGGCTTTGTGTGGGGGGAGAAGTGCTGACTCAATCTCTTGCGCTCTCTCTCCTCCCTCTCTTTTTCTCACCCTCTCTCTACCTCTCTGGCTACCTCTCTCTCCTCTCTCTCTCTCTCTCTCTCTCTCTCTCTCTCTCTCTCTCTCTCTCTCTCTCTCTCTCTCTCTCTCTCTCTCTCTCTCTCTCTCTCTCTCTCTCTCTCTCTCTCTCTCTCTCTCTCTCTCTCTCTCTCTCTCTCTCTCTCTCTCTCTCTCTCTCTCTGGGAATCTGTTAAAGCTGTTTTCTCTCCAGCTGTCAGTGTGAGTGCTGGCGGTGTGAGCGGTTCCAGGCCGGTGTTCTAGAGAACCGGGTGGAACCGGAGGACAGGGAAAGCTGTGTGGAGCGCTCTGGCCCCGCCCATCGTGAGGGGGGGGGGGGGGGGGGGGGGGGGGACGGCGTCTTTAAAAGCAGTTTACGGCCCGTGGCGTCAGGCGACGGATCTGAAAGGAGCGATTCTAATGAAGTGTGTTAATTTCCTCAGCGGGGAGCGTTTCCTCGCTGGTCACTGGTGCCGGTCACGTTCGCGCAGCAGATGAACCACGTGCTTTCTCTTTCTTTTCTTTTTTCTCCTTCCTGTCTTTCTCTGTTTTTGAGGCTGGGGGGGGGGGGGGGGAGGGAAAATAAATCCGTTCATTCTTTCGCTCGGGCTGACTCGGTCCCGTTCAGGACTCCCGAATTGAAACGGTTTCCCAGCCGGGCGGGTTAGCGGCCACGGCAAAGCGTCTGATCTGCGAGAAGCCGTATAGCCTTGTGTAATCACCACCCCACCCTCTCCACCAAACCCCCCCCCCTGTCCTCCTCCTCCATTTGCATTTTGGGAATGGCCACTCTAAGCAGCAATAAAAGAGGGGAAAAAAATAAATAAATAGAGGATGAATGGGGTGGGTTTTGGGTCGTAGCTCAGCCCTCTCCTTTGTCAGCCAGGTTGGGGCTTTGTACGTGTGGCGCCGGATCGTTAAAAGAGTCTGACGCCACCCCTGTGTCCAGTGCGCGTCCAGGAACGGGGGAGAGGGAGAGAGGGGGGACCCCCTGCGTTGAGCCCCTGCGTTGAGCCCCGGGACTGGGCCGTGCTGAAAGGAGGGGTGTTGGCCTGTCAGAGAGGGGCTTCCTGTATTGGCTTTCAATCGCTCAATCGAGCAACGAGAATCAACAAAGCCCTAATTACCAGTGTCTCAGGAGGGCCCAGGGCGGCCTAGCCAGGGCCCCTCGGAGATGGCCGACTCATTCCCCCCGGGGAATGCTGGGAGGGCCAAAGGGGGGAATTGTGGGTAGAGAGAAGGGTTCTGCTTGTTAAGGAGCTCTTGGATTGAAAGGGCTAGTTTGTGGATTAACTGTCCACTGTGTCACATTATTCTGTCTATTTTTGCGTATTTATTTATCTGTTTAAAGATCTGTATGTCTACAAAATAAAATAAAAAAATTATAAAAAAAGGTACCAGGTGCTTGTGAGAAATCCTAAGGGCTGTGTGAGTGTGTGTGTGCATACGTGCATGCAAGAATGAAGTTTAAAATCAGAGGTCCAAGGTTTTGTTTCCTCTGCTATGGTTACCGTGGTTATCTGAACCTTGCGTTACCATGGTTTTCTGAACCCTTGCGTGTGATGGGTTGTATCCAAGTGGCGCAACTACCTGATAAAAATGATTTATGAAGGGAGCTTAAACCGTAAAAGAGCAAACTCTGATATCCGTAGCGCTTCAGTGCCGTGTGTGTGCGTGTTTCATGACTGTGTGTGGTGAGCGTAGCGTTTGGATGGAAGGGGGGGGGGGGGGTGGTTCTAGGTTTAGTAGGTCACCGTTGAAAACAGTCCTGGCATTGAATCTTAAGTTCTTAATTAATCATATCAATTAATTTAAGGTAGTTCATATGAAAAGGGTGTCATGCTGCAGAAGTGGCGTGTGCTCTTGCTGTGCTCTTTCTGGGACTGCGGCAGAACCCCTAAAACTTGGAACCGTCAGCCATTGTAAATTTGAAGAAAAAGGTCTTCGCTGCGGGACAGGACTATATTTAGCCAAGCAGACGAAAGCGGATTTGTGTTTAGTGGCACAAGCCATGATTTTGGGAAAGTTAAGGGCATGCCGTAGGGGAGTCTGGAGCGCACACACACACACACACACACACACACACACACACACACACACACACACACAGCCCTTCAGTACACACTCCCCTGGGCGTCTTAGATCCGGCTAGGACTTCCGTCCAGTAAAACACATTTAATTGGGTCCTCGCAAAATCCGTTGCATCATCTTTAACTTTGGCTCACAATGTATTCATTTATGGAGTTAATGTGGTAACCTATAGATTTATTGTCTATTTTAGCCTTGTTGGTCTATGAATAGGTGATTATTAAACAAAGTACCAGCAGCAGGAGGGTTGGATTGCACACTTCATTCTGCCGTAATGGGGCACATCTAGAAACTTCAGTTTACTGTAATGCAAGTCCAGGTAAATAACTGGTTGCCCCTGACTGCAGACTTTTCTTTTGGGGGGGCCGGCTGTGATTTTGGCGGCGTCCTGTAATTGCGTATGTGATGGAGGTTGACCTCTGACCTTTGACCCCTCTCCCTGCAGTCACCTGGACCAGACCACGACCTGGCAGGACCCTCGCAAGGCCGTGCTGCAGATGAACCAGGCCGCCCCCGCCAGCCCTGCTAGCGTCCCGCAACAGAACATCATGAGCCCGGCCTCGGGTGAGTCCCCCTGCCCCATACACCCCCTAATCACACACCCCCGAATCCTATACATACCCCCACCCACACATCGCTATTCCTGCCCAGAATCACATGCATCCCCCAGTGTGCATTAACCAGTCAGTCTTCACCCCCCACATTATCATTCACACTCCCACCATTACATTACATTATTGGCATTTGGCAGACGTTCTTATCCAGAGCGACGTACAGTTGATTAGACTTGGCAGGAGACAATTCTCCCTTGGAGCAATGCAGGGTCAAGGGCCTTGCTCAAGGGCCCAACGGCTGTGCGGATGTCCTAGAACTCAGAAGGCATAATTTCCCAGACTAAGATGTAAAAACTAACATGGGTGCAACAGAATTATTATTTTTTCTGTTACTGTATCTGATTCAAGAGTTTGATATCTCAGAAATGAGAACACCTGCAGACTGAACCCAACCCCCATCAAGCTGTGGCTTTTCAGTGAAACGGAAGTAAAAAAATAAAAATAATAAAACCCAGAACAATGAGAACCTTGGAATAAAACAAGCAGTGGTGTCCTGTCCTATCCAGAAAGGGCCGATGTGGGTGGCAGCATGACGACACCAAACTCAACTTATTCAGCTTAATCAGTCTCTGCCAGGGCTGGAGCCGGACCCCACCCTCATTCCAGCCTGTCGAAACCCCTTCCACTCTGTACTGCTTTACCCTGGAACCCCCGACCCCCACCCTCCCCAAAGTAAGGTGGGCGCGCCCACACCGCATATTTCCCACCCTTGCAGTAGCTTGGATGACCACCCACCCCCCCTCCCTCCCCAACCTCACCTGGATACCTACCCTCACCACCTCCCCACCCCACGTTACCCCGGATCCACCCTGGGAACGGCCCCCCCTGCCTGGGCCCATGTAGTGTCCTGCCTGGCTCCCTGCTGGGCCCTTTAGAACCACTCCACCCCCCCCCTGAATTTTCCCAGGGGGGGTATTTATTTGCTCTTTCATGAGACAATGGCGACAACATTCCACATTGATAAGAACATCGTCAACAAGTGCTCATTCGAATGATTTTTCCTAATTGTTAGCTGTTCCTACGGACTTCCCTGTGATGTAATGTAATTGCGATCTGTTCACGGAATCACAAACGCTTATGTTATTCTGTTTTCACCTTGAGTCATATTTGTGCATCGCTCATTAACTGACCCTGACTGTAGATGAAAGGGCGGGCTTTGACCACTGGAATATCTTTAAAGTGCACCAAGTTGACCAGAGTTCAGAGTTCAGGATATTAGCTTTATTTACACTTATTCATTGGAAAAAGCCATATAGACCATTATGGGTGTTCAGGTTGGTGATTTAGATTTCGGTTTGTTCTCTGAAGTGAGGGAGTTGAAGTGGAGAGGCCCCCAGCCCTGCCCATTTGAGTGGCGGTTGGGTGTCATTTATGGGAAGCTGCCTTGCTTAGTGTCCCATGTGAAAAGCACCTGGGGTGTGGTATGTGTGTGAGGCAGAACCTGCCCTGGCCTGTTGGACATGCTTGGGGAGGAGTGCCTGTTGTGGCAGTTCTGTCCCTAAGCACCACCCCCCCCACCCCACCCCAACACCCCCATCCCCCATCACCACCCCCGCAACGGTGACTTATGCTCCCGTGACCACGCCCACTGATATCCCTGATAACACCGCGGGCCTCGGTCCAGGCCTTGTTTCTCATATTTATTTACACCGTAATCGTTTTTCGTAATCAGATTAATCAGTGGAAAAAAAAAAGAACACCAATCAGGAAATTAATCATTTTGGCACTTTGAAATGTTTCTGGGTTTGGCTTTATTGCTGAAGATTCACTCCCACTTTACCCCAGAGCGCTTCCTGCCAGGGCTGTGTCGAAGTGTCCCTGAGCAAGACACCTAACCCAATTGCTCCTGACGAGCTGGTCGGTGCCTTGCATGGCAGCCAATCGCTGTTGGTGCATGAATGGGTGAATGAGAAGCATCAATTGCACAGCGCTTTGGATAAATGCGCTATATAAATGCCGGCCATTTACCATTTGTGACCCCAGCCATCTGCGTTCGGCTGGCATGTTTAGAGCCTCAGGAATTAATATTTCAGTTTACTTATTTTATTTTGTAGTGCTTTTCACGGAAGACGATTACAAAGACGCTTTACAAAGTTACAGAAGGAAAGAAGAGAAAAGGGAAAATACCTGAGCCCCCAGATATCATTTCCTGCTTAATCATCAGGAAACGTTACATCCTCGCTTGCACTAGTAACAAAGAACAAAAAAAGAAACCAAAACCAGGCGTTAGTCAGTTGTCGGCGCAGCCTGTTTGACTGGTACCTCGTTTCCTTGCTGGCTGCGTACGGTGAAACCGTGCGGTTTTGGGACGCCTGGCGTCACCCGCCCAACGTTCTCACCGTCCTATCTGTCCTCCATCTTGTCTCCATCCCCAGGCCCTCTGCCTGAGTGCTGGGAGCAGGCCATCACTCCGGAAGGGGAGATCTACTACATCAACCACAAGAACAAGTCCACCTCCTGGCTGGATCCACGGCTGGACCCGCGCTATGGTGAGCAGGGCTTCATCTGACCTCCGACCTCTGACCTCTTTAGGTCGCTAGTGCCGAAGGCCTCTTGCGCTAATTTATTAGCACTGGAAAGTGCAGCTGGGGGATGTAGTCATGTTCTGCACTTTAGACCGTCTGTGTTCCCTGGACTTCTTGCTGTTTTGCTCCTCATGCTACTTGGAATTGTGATATTGGTTACGAGGAAACATTTAATGGTTTCCCGAAAGCGGGCTGTTTCAGATTGAACCTCTTTGGCAGTCGCTGTGCGCGTTTCTGAACCACTTCAGCCCTGCCTCACGGCTAGGGCTGCCAAATCTCGAGTTTTACTCTGAACGCAGAAACGTGATTATAATTCACTCCCCCCATCCCCCCACCCCCCCACCACTGCGCACACCGTGCCTTTAACAAACACGCCATTTTTCCCCACTTCAAAATGTAATGTACATCTCCTACCTGGACACATCAGGACATGCACACACACATACTCACTAACACGCACACAGTATGTCCTTAAAAGCCCTGGCAGTTTGAGGTGTGCCATGAACCCATGTTTCAGGTCATGTGATGTTCTGCGCAGTAGGCGTGGCCTAAGTACCCCCGCCCCCTCCACAGGGCAGTGACCTCGCCCCTCAGCTGCAGGTGCCACAACTCATCCCTGACTAGATTTGAGCCTGTCGTGGTATTGCGTGTGTGCATGTTTGCCTGTGGTGTCTGTTTGTGTGTGGGTGTGTGTGTGTGTGTAAGCTGAATTGCGGTTTAGTTTAATGGTTAGGGGAACCTGCCAAGTAACTCTGAGTGTACTGTGATTTGACTCCTGGGTACGCACCTGAACTGTTTCAGTAGACACTAAATTGTTGAACTAGACTGTGTGCTCTGTGCAGGTCCCCCCTGATAAGCCCGTCTGCTAAATGCCTACATATAAAAGTATTACATGTGCAGCCAGGGGAGAAGCAGAGAGCCTCAGGCCTTTCGTGTGGCAGTCAGAGGGTGGTCCTCAAACCCAGCAGCATGGGGGGGGGGGGCAGACCCAGCGTTTCTAACGGAGACTTTCTGCTCGTGTCGGTATGAGTCACCGACACTCCGGAAATCAGACCCCCTCACAGGGTGGGCTCCTGTTCTCTGTCAGAGAGACTCACCGGGAAGGCATGCGCACAGTCACTGTGAACCGTGTGTCATTGATGCAGCAGGTGTGTGTGTGTGTGTGTGTGTGTGTGTGTTTGTGTGTTTCTATGCTTGGGTGTCTCTGTGTCTCTGTGAGTGTGAGTGTGAGTGTGAGTGTGAGTGTGAGTGTGAGTGTGAGTGTGAGTGTGAGTGTGAGTGTGAGTGTGAGTGTGAGTGTGAGTGTGAGTGTGAGTGTGAGTGTGGAGTTTCCCAGTCTGATGAGGAGGAATCGGGGAGTGTAAAACATGGTGTCTCTGAATGGAGAGAAGTGGGGGGATTATGGAGCAGGCAGCTGGGGGGGGGGGCATGGGGGGGGGGGTTAAGCTCTTTGAAGATTTATTGGTGTTGAGCTCACAAGGCTGGTGGCCCGCTGATTTCTGCCACTAAGAACTCAACAGAGAGAGAGGGAGGGCGAGAGAGAGGTGGCATGAACACGTTTTGGACTACAAAGGAAAGTTTTACGAGGATTTCAATGCGTTTTTCCCCCACTGGTTGATACAAAGTTGCATCCATTGTCGTTTCTGAAGCCATCCGGTTTTTCATTTTATTATTATCATTATTTAAGTCATATTATTATTTGTATGCAGTGAACTTTACCAGTTCACTCTTCCACGTTCGCCCACTGCAGTCTGCTTCATTGTGCGCATTGTCACGGCTGGCCTGTGAACTGAATTGAGCATTGTTTGGGTGGAAAGTTTTCAAAATCTGATATGCAGCAAGGAAAAAATGGATCACATTTTATTCAATGAATAGATACAGCCCCCCCATCCAGTGCCCAAAACATGGTGCTGGAAACCGGTGATTGACTTGTGGGTGGGTGGGTGGGTGGGGGGGGGTGCACCTTTTGCTGGCTCCACTGCAGCTGTGGTAATGGGGGCTAATTTGAGCTGGTGGGGGAAAAGGAGTGAAGCCCCTTTAACAGAGAGGCTGATTTCACACACACACACACACACACACACACACACACACACCTCTGCATGAGGCCCAAACCAGGGCTGCTCAGGACCCAGACAGACCTGAGTCTATGGCAGCCTCCTTTATCCCCAATTCAGCTTTTAATCTGTACCAGACCTTTTCACTTAAAGAACAGAGAGAAAGGGAGGTGGGGGAGAGCGAGATGTGGAGGGAGGGAGAGAGGCAAGGAGAGGGTGATAGGGGAGAGGAAAGAGACTAGCAGGGAGGGAGAGAGACAGAGGGGGGGAGAGGAAAGAGACTAGCAGGGAGGGAGAGAGACAGAGGGGGGAGAGAGGTGGGGGGGGGGGCTGAGTGAGAGACCAGGATCGAGAGAGAGGTGGGGGAAGAGAGGGAGAGGTGGGGGGCTGGGAGAAGGGAAGAAAGGGAGTTTGGAGGAGGAGAATAAAAGCAGACTGAATAATCCGGCGTCTCCCCTTTAAGAGGGGAGGCGGGTGCAGGAGAGCAGGCCGAAGTGTTACTGGAGGTCAGCTGGGAGAGGGGCGGGGCTTCACAGAGAACTGCCCCTCTGGCTTTGTCTGTTGTACAAGGGAGACCGAGGAAAAGTGTTTTAGAAAGCTAGGCCTTTATATATTTATATATATATATATACACACACACACACACACACACACACACACACACACACACACACACACACACACACACACACACACACACTCTCTCTTCTCTCTATCTCTTGCTGCCACACACCTTTCTATTTGCCTATAACAAAGTTCAAAGCTCAATGCAGTTTCTTCCAAAAGAGGAATAAAAAGGAAAACACAAACAACTCATGACCTGTAGGAAGACCCCCCCCCCCCCCCCCCCCCCACCCCTTCCCCCCCAATTTGGCAGTTTGGCGAGGGAGAGTTGGCACCCAGTTGGCAGAGCTCTGGGTGATGTCACAGTTGTGAAGCCCTCATGTTTTCCACTGGTTCACAGAGCCAGCTCTGACTCAGACACTGGCTCCTCATTCCCTGCTCTTAGCCAATCACAGTGCACTCGATGGGAAGTAATCCGGTTTAGTATTATAGTCAGCAGATTCACTGCATTACTGGTGTCATAAACAGAGCGTTTGGACATCTTGTCTTCATTTCTTGTGTTTTTATTTTCTTTAATAAAAGAAACATCACACTCCTGTGTGATGGGGCATTGGGGGCTGGTGCAGGTCCCTCATTGTCAGAAGGAAGTTTCAGGTGTGCGGCGTGATTCTGCCATACGATTCCCTCCTGTCACATCCCTGTGTGACGCTCGTGCTGGTTGCTAGTGCTCTCTGTGGGGTTGCATTATAAAAAATAATAATAATAAAAGGGGGGAAAAACAAAGTAAATCAAAGATGGGCCTCTGCCTCTGTGTAGTGTTTCACCCTGTCGCTCGTCCTTCCCCAAACCCCCTTCCCTCCCTCCCTTTCTCTCTCTCTCTCTCTCTCTCTCTCTCTCTCTCTCTCTCTCCGTCCCTCTCTCTCTCTCTCTCTCTCTCTCTCTCTCTCTCGCTCTGTCTCTCTCACTCTCTCCCCCCTCTCCCTCTCCCTCTCTCTCTCTCTCCCTTCTCCCAGGTAGAGATCCGTGCCACGGTGAACTCTCCGCGGAGACTATGTTTCCGTGGTTACGCTCTGCTTGTTGTTTGTGTACAGTGGTTGCCATGGCAGGCTAGTGCTGGCCTGTGACCGTGGAGGTCCCCCCCCCTCGTTTGGGGGGGGGGGTCGCACTCCCAGCGACAGTGCCCGTGTTAGGGCTAAGACGCTCAGCAGGAAGAGGCGTCCCTTTAACCGTTTAAGCCCCAAATTTGATCTGGTCACCCGGGTGATTTCACGGCTGCAGAGCAGGGTGTACAGAAACTTTATAGAACCCTCAGTCATAGGTGTAAAGTGTGAAAGCTCCCCGGTTTCTTCTATGGAATCACAGGGTTCCCGTTGGAACCATTCTTTCTGAGAGCGAAGGCCAGACAGCGAGGCGTAGCAGGCTTTTTCCTCTCCTCGCGCAAGTAAGCTATACCAGTAACTTTTTATAGAAAGAGAGTAAACCTGTGTTGCTTGTGTAATGATGTAATGCATGAGGTGGAGGTGGGGGTGGGGGTGGTTTGACCCAGGAGAGGCAGTAGAGACATGGAGGAGGGAGGATGGAGTCGGTACTGTGTCCCTCTCAGCGGGGAGTTGAGCGTGAGCACACAGAGAGCAGGAGAGTACACGCTGATGAGATTCGCTGATGCGGGGGCAGATCTCTGCAGGGCGGGGCAGGGTGAAACCGCCACCGCATGGATGCGCAGCCTGTTTTCATTGGTCGCTGGCGTGCCAAAATAAACAGGCTTTCCTGCTGGCTGGCTGCCTTGCGCCAACACCCCTACGCCCCACCCCACCCCGCCCTGTCCTCCCTCTCTCTCATTAACGTTAATGTGCAGGGCCTGCGTGTTGCACCACAATAAACAGGTTCTGTTCTCATGGTGAAGCTGGGTGATATCTCCACACCGTGTACGCACGCGTGGAACGCGCGTTTGGGCTCACCTCACAACGCTACGCTAGAGTACGAAAGCGAGGCGGTCACGTGAACCGCTTATTCCTAATAAAATCTCTCATAATCTGTTCTAGGTAATAAACCAGTGCAAACCAATCGTTTGCTCTGCGTTGGAAGGTTAAAAATTATGACTTAGTGTGTTTTTGGTAAATGGTAATTGGCAGGCATTTGTATAGCGCCTTTATCCAAAGCGCTGTACAATTGATGCTTCTCCATTCACCCATTCATACACACACTCACACACCGACAGCGATTGGCTGCCATGCAAGGCCCCGACCAGCTCGTCAGGAGCATTTGGGGGTTAGGTGTCCTGCTCAGGGACACTTCGACACCACCGCCCGGGCTGGGGATCAAACCGGCAACCCTCTGACTGCCAGACGACTGCTCTTACTGCCTGAGCCATGTCGCCCCCATTTTTGCAGCAGTCTGCTTTGTGGATTCTGAATAGTTATTAACCCTTTAAGGGGCAAGATCACAAATGGGTGATTACAATGTTCCTAACTGAACATTACGTACTAAAGCTACTGATGGAACAATCACCTCTGGTAATTGAAAGCAGTGGAGTTCTAGAACGATGACACAATGTTTTATAAAAACATAAACAAAAACCTACTCTTTCAAAGGGTTATGGATGTAACACTTTGCCTGCATTTAAATAGCTTATTTTGTCATTTCTAAATAGCAGGTTAGTCATTTTGATGAATTTTGACATACTCTTAATTACCTGACTTAAGACAGTCGTCACGGTTGTCGCAACCTACGTTATGTACTTCAGAGTTTGCATAAGGCAGGACTGATGTAGTAAAATCCAGTCACGTAAGACTCAGACCCTGCTGTAAAACTGAAAGTATGCCTCAGGTGGGGGGTGGGGGGTGGGGCCATTGCACAAACCGTGATTACACAAGAGCCGGAAGCTGAGTTTGGCCTTGCCCAAATGGGTTTATTACCCTTTTCCTGCACCGAACCCGTGCATCGGAAATGCGCCCTGAAATAAAGATGACTTTAAAGCTGTTGCCGATGCGTGTTTACCTCGCGTTATCGGTGGGCGGGCCACATCACGTGAACAGGCTACTCTCTGAACCAACTTCCTGTGGGCGTAGTGATGCTTCGCTGATAAGTGGCTCAAAGTGTTGACACACAGGGACATATCAGGTTTTACTGGAATGATTATTCTGCCCGGACCGTCAGTGCGGAGTGCTAGCACGTCTGGCTCCAGGCCTCGGGGCCTAGTTCACTCTGGTAACAGTACTTTCCGGTTATTTTAAGCCTTCCCTGACTGGAAGTTAATTATTCCTAAGTTACACGGTTAAACTCGAAGTCCTTGAGTTTTCACGGTCGTTTTCCCATTCACAATGGACCTATTCAGTTGGTTTCGATCGAGTGCTGTGCTTGTGCGGGGGGTGGGGGGGGTATACGTTTGTAGCTTTTCTGCACGTTAGCTGATAAAATCGCTTTCCCAGGGTGAGTTGAGGCTGTTGTTGGTAAGATGGTGAATAGTTCTGCGTCGGTTGGTTTGCGCATTTTCTCGCTACGATGTGGCCCTCTCAAAGTAAAGAAGACGCATGAAAACGTTTATGAAGTTATTTAAAAGGCAATAAACCAACATGAGAGTTCTGACGCTTGCATTTGAATGCATGAAACCTTTAAGGCCGGACGAAAGAAATCAGATGGCGGACAAAATTGATTTGTGGGGGATAACGTTGTTTTCTCCTCTGTGCAGTTATTGTGATATTGTTTGAACAATGAGGTGAAAAATCATAATTTTTAAAAAGGGTCTGTTCTCGCAGGGGCATGTATCCCAAAGCAGGATTACTGAGTTCACTGGATAACTGCAGTAGTAAAAACCCAGAACAGCTCTTTTTACTTCAGTCTATGTTCCAGATCTGGCAGAGTTCTGGGTTTTACTGAGTGTAGTTACCCAGCTAACACTGTGATACAGGGCCCTGCGTGGACAGACCCTATCACAAAGCAGGATTACAGAGTTATGGATAACTGCACTGAGTAAAAACCCAGAACAGCTCTTTTCACGCCAGTCCATGTTCCAGATTTGGGAGGGTTTTGGGTTCTACTCAGTGCAGTAATCATGCTTGGTGATACAGGCCCCAGCTCTGTGGGAGTTTGTTGTAGCTGAGACTCTGGTCTGAGGCCTATGTCAGTCCGAGCATGTCTCTGCTGAGCGCTGACCACACCTGCGCCCTCCGGTGGTGGAGCCGAGAATGACGCCCCCGTTCGTCCGCTTCCCTCCCCAGCTCTGAACCAGCAGCGGATCAGCCAGAGTGTTCCGCTGAAGCAGCCCCCACCCATCTCCTCCAGCCCCCAGGGAGGGGGGGTCCTGGGGGGCAACAGCCAGATGAGGCTCCAGCAGCTGCAGATGGAGAAGGAGAGGCTCCGGCTCAAACACCAGGACCTCCTGAGACAGAGGCCCCAGGTCAGTGCGCCCAAAGCCCCTCCGAGCCCCTCACAGTCCCGGGGTGTAGCCTGGTGGAAATGGACTGCATTTATATATTGCTTTTATCCTAATCTCTTTACAGTTAATGTCTGTCATTCACCTATTCTCACGCACACGCACACGCACAGACACACATACACACTCACTGACACACCAATAGCGATTGGCTCTGACCAGCTAGCCCACACACACACACACACACACACACACACACACACACACACACACACACACACACACATCCACACACACACACACACACATCCACACACACACATTCACACGCGCACACACACACACACACACACACTGTTACACTCACCAGCTCGTTGGGAGAAATTGGGGGTTAGGTCCAAGACGCTTCTTCTTTTCATGACTGCCCCCCTCTATATGGCTGCCTTATAGCCTTATATAGCCTCAATGGCCATACACTTTAATTAACTTAAATGATGTTTGTAACTGTTAAGACTGGCCCAAAATCCAGTGGTTGCAGTACTGTTGTTAATTAGCGTAGCATTGATAATGATTGCAGCTCTGCTCAAACTATTCTGGAGTGTGTAGCTACAAATAAAGGAATAACCCGGAACGCCTCAAGGGCAACTCGAGAACAAGTTCCTCTGGCCTCTTGACTTGGTTCCATTTTGCTTCAAGCGCTGCCATCAATATTGCCTGTAATTCCAGTGAGGCACAGATTGAACTAGTTTTCAATGCTCGGCGGAAGTTTTTTTTTTTTTGTGGTTTGGCGTTGTGCCCCGGCTCCGCCCCTAGATGACACATCACTAACCCGCCGCCCTTCTTATGTGAAAAGGTGTGTTTACATCCGCTCTCAATATCAGCCCAGATAATCTTCAGCCATAGAGTCCTACAGTCTGCAGAAAGTATACCTTTCACAATCTGTCTTCAGCAAAAACCAGAGTTCAAAAAGGGATCAGGAAGTACAGTAGTTCTGGGGGGAAAAAACCCACAAAAAAACAAAACATTTTTTTATTTAAGTTTTGCTATGTATTTGCTGTGTATATGACATGCCTTTTTGGCTAAAATGTCAGCTAAGCTAGCGATTAAGTGTCAGAATTCAGCATTTCAAAATTAGTCTTCAGAATCTGTCCTTTCTTACTGCCAGCTGAAACCAACATCTCCAGATGAGAACTTTGCTTTCCGTTGCTCCAAAACCAAGATGAAGTGTTTTTATAAACCGCCAGGGTGTCTAGCTTCAGTTTTACATTCTTTATAAAACGAGTCACATCCCGCTTTTGGAGGCAAAAAAAGGAGGAAAATTTGAGAGGCTGTGTTTTTGTGTTTTTGGCTGTCCTTGTTGCATCACGGCAGTTATTTAACTGACGCTTTTATCCAAAGCAAGTTAAAGTTGATGTGACATTAAGGGCCAAGCTCAAGGGCCCAACAGCTGCACTGATCTTATTGTAGCTCCAGCTTAAAGCACCAACCTTTCAGGTCCCAAAAAAGCACCCTAGCCACTCCAGTCCTGGAGGGCCGCAGTGTCTGCAGGTTTAACTCTAGTCCTGGAGGGCCGCAGTGTCTGCAGGTGTAACTCCAGTCCTCGAGGGCCGCAGTGTCTGCAGGTGTAACTCCAGTCCTGGAGGGCCGCAGCGTCTGCTGGTTTAACTCCAGTCCTGGAGGGCCCCAGCGTCTGCAGGTTTAACTCCAGTCCTGGAGGGCCGCAGCTTCTGCAGGTTTAACTCCAGTCCTGGAGGGCCGCAGTGTCTGCTGGTTTAACGCCAGTCCTGGAGGGCCGCAGTGTCTGCTGGTTTAACGCCAGTCCTGGAGGGCCGCAGTGTCTGCTGGTTTAACGCCAGTCCTGGAGGGCCGCAGTGTCTGCTGGTTTAACTCCAGTCCTGGAGGGCCGCAGTGTCTGCTGGTTTAACTCCAGTCCTGGAGGGCTGCAGTGTCTGCTGGTTTAACTTCAGTCCTGGAGGGCCGTCAGTGTTCTCAAGGCCAGAACTGACAGCTGATTGATAGGAACCCACCGAAACCCCCCCCAGACACTGTGGCCCCTGGGGATTTAGTTTGACTGTGCAAGGCCATAGGCTGGTCCCAGTGAGGTGGCATGCTTTATGTGGGGGAATCTGTGGAAGAGAGGTGGCTGGAGGGTGCTAAAAACATTAATAAAAAACTATTTCCTTTATACACAAAAAATCTGGTCTTTGAAGGGTTGTGTTATGTGTCTTTCGGTCTTACGGCAGGGTTGAGCTGACATGTGCGTTTGCGCTTTTTCAGGAACTGGCTCTGAGGAACCAGCTGCCCACCAGTATGGAGCAGGACGGCGTGGCCCCAAACCCGGTCTCTTCCCCAGGCATGACCCAGGACGTGCGCACCATGACCACCAACAGCTCCGACCCCTTCCTCAACAGGTGAGTGGCAGGCGGTGCCTCTGAAACGCTGTGTGAGCATTGCCTTGCAGTTATTTAGATGAAGCTTTTATCCAAAGCGACTTACAGTTAAGACTAAAGCAGGGGCCACTCCCTGCTGGGGCAATGTGGGGTCAAGGGCCTTGCTCGAGGGCCCCAACAGCTGCGCTGATTTTATTGTGGCTATACTAGGGCTTGAATCACCAACCTTCCAAGTCCCTGTCAAGTAACTTAACCAAACAATCAATCAAAACGTTATTTATATAGCACTTTTCGTACAATTGAATGCAGTACAAACTGCTTCACATAAAAGAACATATCAAATAGTCAAATCATTCTAGAACAGTGAGATCCAAAGCGAGGACTAGAAAACAGCAGAGAGACCAATTCACAGCACAAAAACAGCAAGAAATGGCACAGAGACCAAGATAAACGTCAAATAAAATAAAACCACTAACCACGAGGGCAATGGGGGGAAAGCGAAGGCCTATCTTCACTGGCTGACGTGGCTTTAAGATTTCCAGTACATTGCATCACACAGAGAGAGTCAGTGTGTAATGTGTGGATATGACAAAACAGCACGGATTCATTGCAGCCGTTTGTTTTCCGGTCAGTTTCTTCTGCGAGCGTTTTTGTGGAGAACACCGGGAACCCTGTTGGGGGATCTGTTGACATCCTCTTTCCGTGAACGTCACGCATACCGGCGAGAGGTCTGGGATAAACCGGTCTTCTGTGCGTAACGGACACTGAGGGTTTGTTAGGGGAAGGGGAGTGGAGGCACTCCGTGTCTGTGAGATAAACAGCAGGCCTGTGGATAAGCCTAACCCTGAGCACATGGCTATGATTCGGGAGGTCAGGAACCACTTTACATCGCCCTCTGGTGGACGGTTTTGGAACGCCGAGCGGAGGAACTGAGTGAACAACATGAACAACAGAAAAACGTTTCAGTGCTCAATTTGTATGCACTGAAAATGTGCTGTCTATCACTGGTAGATCTGCCCAGAGATGAGGCCTGAATCGCACAGGAGTGACTGACAGCGGGGAAGGGGGAAGTGAACCGTGTGAATTTTGGGTGTTTAAAAAAAAAAAAAGAAGCCGGTTTTGACAGGTTCTGGTCCTCTGGGGGGCGAGTGAGGAGCCCCAGCCCTGTTTCTCAGGGCTCCGGGTGGGGGGGGGGGAGGTCCCATGAGAACGCAGTCTGACTGATGGACGGGACAGTTCCTCTGCCCCCCCCCCCCCTTCTCTCTCACAATAGCACCATTCACCCCCCCCTCACTGGCCCCCACTGCCTACATATTTTATTTTCTGCTAATTAGTATCGGCCTACAGGACCGGCACATAAATATGCCCCCCCCCCCCCCCCCCACCACCACCCCGGCCCCCGCTAATTCTTATCGCGGAAATAAGAGGGTCTATTCTTAGCGAGCGCGATATTCTCGGCGTTCTGCCCGACCCTGGTTTCCACGGACTGAATGGCCCGTCGTTCCCCGGGTCTGTGCAAATCTGGATCTGCACAAACATGCTGACGCAGGAACTCCCAGCGTTTCTGAGACCCAATTAGTCTGTGCAGTACTGAGAGCTTTCAATACTATTCATTTGTGTTGTTGTGTTTTGCCAGCCTCTTTGTTTAATTGGATGCAGGATCCTTAGGGTGTTTCAGGGCCAGAACTGAAATGATCTAGATCTTTAACAGTAATCTTCCGCAGAAAGCGATTTTCTGTTGCTAGTTTTTTTGGCTTTGTCGTTTATGTATTGACTGAATCCAACTGTTCGGTCATTTTCATTTTTGAATTCAATTTGGGCACATGATCGAATAAATTGCCTTTTGACAATGGGCGTCTGTTCATAAAATGTCAGAGCTGCAAATGTTTATGTATAATATACTCAACCGCAAGGGCTCTGTGGTAATGTTGTTTCCCTCTCCCTCTCCCTCTCTCCCCCTCTCTCAGCGGGACGTACCACTCTCGAGATGAGAGCACGGACAGCGGTCTGAGCATGAGTAGCTACAGTGTCCCTCGCACGCCTGACGACTTCCTCAACAGTGTGGACGAGATGGACACGGGTAAGCGCTAACACCGTTAGCATTACTGTTACTATGGCTACACGTTTGCTCTTACCATGTCTGAATATGTCATCGTTTTTTAATCAAATACTTTTTTGTATTTTAATCCAAAACCATTACGTAATTGACCCAGATCTGGATAATAATGTTATAAGAATGAAGTAGTGGTATTGTTAGTAGTGCCTTTTAAATTCATGTAGTATATTAACAAAAACAAATTACCAAAATATGAATGAAATGTTTATTTGTTTGTTTAACCAATAGGTGACTCCCTGGGCCCGGTCTCCATGGTGACGCAGCCCAGCCGTTTCCCGGACTACCTGGACACCATCCCGGGCACGAACGTGGACCTGGGCACCCTGGAGAGCGAGGGCATGGCGGTGGAGGGCGAGGAGCTGATGCCCAGCCTGCAGGAGGAGCTGAGCTCCGACATCCTCAACGACATGGAGTCCGTGCTCGCCGCCACCAAGATCGACAAGGAGAGCTTCCTCACCTGGTTATAGAGAGGCGGGGAGAGCTTCCTCACCTGGTTATAGAGCAGCGGGGACTCACTCATACCGCACGCTCCACACCGCAAGCTCCACACACACTACCACACTACTGCTGCACCAAGGCCAATCTGTGAAGGATCTGGAGAGATGCTAAAGGACATTTCAGTCTTCCTTTTTTTTATCATTATTATTGTTATTATTATTCCACCTGCAAAAGGACAAGCAGCATCGCAGGCAGCAGGAGTTCTTATTTTATCCTTTTTATGAGTTTATTATTATTTTTTCCTTCACTCAGTATCTCGCTTACTCACGTCCTCAAGGCTGGCCCATGAATTGACGATTTTTCTGAGGGTTCCCCCCCCCCCCCAAACCCCACCTGCCCCTCAGTATCGCTGTCTGTCACCCCCTTTAAGAGCAGAGTCTGTGCACTGCGGTTCCTTCACCGGCCCTAACCTCATCTCATTTCTGTGCAACACGACTTTTACTTCTTCCTTTTCTGTGCCGACAGCTTGGGGTTTTTTTGTTCTTTCAAAGCGTTTCATTATTTTAAATTTTTTGTATTAGTCTGTCTTTTATGTGAGCCTGAGAAACCAAAAAAAAAAAAATATGAATATGTATCTGATGTGAAAGGTTCTTCTCAGTACTGGTTTGGAGTGGGGGTGATTTCGACAGGCTGGCTGTGATGTAGTGGCGTTGTGCAGCCAGGAGGGGGAGCTCCGTGATTTCCAGTGCTGCTGCTTGGCTGTGCCAGCAAGTGTAACTTAAAACCTTGTCAAATCAAGTGCCTTTCCATTTGTTTTCTTTTTTTTTTTGTTTTTTTGGAGAGAATTAAAAAGAAAAAATAACACTACGCTACTATTTTGCAACGTAAATCAATATATGTGCTAAGCTGTTTTTAAAAGATTAAGCTTAATGGTTCTACATACATTCATGTTCAATAATCAAAAGTATCTTTCCATTTTAAAAGTAGAGGTTTATAAAAAATGTATTGTATTGGGAATTAGGGATTTTTAAGGAATCCTAGCTTCTTTATATTTCAGTCTTATTTAAGCCTGATTCAACCTTGGGTTGGTTTTTTTTATTTTATTATCCTTTAATTTAGGTTGTTAGATTGATGTATAATAGATCAAGCAGCCTTCTTGTAGTCCTTTTAATCGTTGCTGATTTTTGTAGGTGAGTTTTAAGAGGAGTGTTTGTTTTGGGCCACCTTTCAGCACATCACAACCACAACGACACCTGCCTAACCTCAGGATGGGAACATCACTCAAAATGGAAAAAAAACTAAAAAAACATTTTAAAAAAACAAAACCATGTTTTGCTCTGCTTTTCAGTGTTACTCTAGAAACCATGTTTTGGTTGCCAAGGGTGCAGAATTATTATTTTATTTTCATTTGTCTTCTTACTCATTTAGCACTCACATTTTTGGTAAACCATTTATTTTTTTGTGAGCCTAATGCCCGAGTAGTGCAAGGCTGTTATTGCATTGAATTACATTTATTTGCTGGATGAGTGATTTGCAATGTAGGATATTGGCTATAGATGCTCTTGTTCTTGATGTTCTGTTGTTTGGACGCTCTATTGTGTATGGACACTATTAGTTGAGTGTTCTCTTGGCTATGGACGCTCTTGAAAAGATGACTTATTTTCCTATAAGACATAAGTGAGAATAGAGAGATGGAAGGGGCTGGTGTTTCCCAGACCTCTGTGCTGTGATGGACTGAAAAGGCTGCTTGCAGAAGGTGGTTTACGACACGTTTCAGATGGTTAGACGACAAGGGTAGAGTTTTAGTTGTAGAAGTTTTCGATGGTAATTCTGAACGATGAGAGTTGTAGGATGTAGGGAAATTCCAACATGAGCAAACTCGATCAAAATGTCAGTCTGGAATTTTTGGTGCGGCTTCCAAAGAGTGTTTTTATTCCACTTTCCCTAAACTTGTCTCCCTTTCTATGAGCATGAGCAACATGTATGCAGATGTATGTGAAATATGTTTGCATCAACAAGTAGGTGAGGTTAGGGTCTTTGTGTTTTTATGGAGAAGACAAAATGGCTGTGGACACAAGATGTGTATTGTATTGACTAGGTGGCTAATTTTAAGTTTTTAGTTGGTAGTTTTTTTTCTGAGTTTTGGATTCAGGATTTGAAATGGTAAGTGAGCTATCCCCAGTCTTTCATTTGTTGCTTTGTCGTTTACATTCTAGGTCTAGGAGATGCTACAGTGACCGTTGTCTGGATTCCGATCAAGAGAGTTTCCTGTTTTAAAAATCAAACGTTTACATGGTGGCAATGTTTAAAATCCTATAGAAATGCAGAACAATAGAAAGATTATCCTTTTGTCCTTTTAAAAATGAATTGCATCACTACGATGTTAAATGTGATTATTTCTTTATTTTTTGTTTCCATGCAAGATGAAAACAAGAACAAAAAATACTTTAACCCACCCACAAAATTGTATGATTTATTTCTTTTAGACTTTAGTTCTGACATTATTGTCAAAAATTGAAAACTACATTCAGTGTTACCATGGGAACCTGAGTGAGTTCCGCATTCTGCAGTTGCATTCAGAAACATTTTATTTGACACGAGGCACAGTATTTGTGGTGGGGATGGGGGATGGGGGGATGGGGGGGTGGGGGGTGGGGGAAGGGGGTGTGGATGCAACTAAAATGAAATTGTTTTAGAAATTGGTGATACCATTTAGAACTGTCTTTGCACATGTCTACAGAAGTTTGACTAAATGGTGTTTGTCACTTGTGTGATTTTCTGCATAGTAGTATGTACTTGTCAAACTATATATAGTGTTGACTGTCTGTATGTAGAGGTAGGGCTAATAACACATTTTAAAGGTTTGGTATTTAGATGTGTCTAAATGCACACAAAATGAATTTATATTCAGTAATGATTTTTTGATGGAAAGTATGTGCATGTATGCTAGACCCATAAATTCTGTTACATTATATCTCTTTATATAATACCTGTAAAATGGGCCCAGAATAAACTATATACTTTGTGGTAACATTTGTCAATTCTTCATTCTTGAATGTTTGCATGCGCCCTGTTTTAGACTTTTATCCTTAGGCTCTGAAGAAATACTTCTATTAAAATGTATGAATATAAAGACAAAACGTGAGGTTGAACAGGGAAAAACTAAATAAAAACAAAAATAATAATAAAGTAAAGCTCTTGCATTGTGTACTCAAGAGGCGGTTTCCCACATCTCCCATGAAGAGGGTCTTCACACTTTTTAACCATCTGCTCTAGCGCTGAGTGACATTTTAAAAAGCTCATTCCACTCAACTTGAGCTAAATACGAATTTGTATTAGACCAAAACGATCAATTGGTCCAGTCCTTGCCAAATGTAAATTTCATAGATTTCTACAATGCATTTTATTTCACAATTCATTAAAAGGAAACGCAACCAAATGTAATCACTCAATCAGTAGAACCAGAATCCTATTAAACAAATATTAGCCAATATCAAATGAAAAAAATCTTTTAAATGAGGGATTACTTAAGCAGGCGAATACAGAAACCTATTAAATCTATGCCTGGGCATGTTGGACAATGTTGGAAGGTTACAGTGTTTTGCACTATTTTGCTTACTTTGTTGCCAGGCTAAAGAATGCACAAAGCTCGTTTCCAAGGACTATCTTTCATGAACCAGTGAACGGTAAAAACCTGCCACACCACCTAGATTTATTGCTATGGCATGGATTAAGACATTACATATTTAACGATGGCTTATAAAATATCCACATATTGCAGAACTGTGCACTTGTCTCCAATACAACTGCATCATTTCAAGTATGAAAACTGACTTCCTAAAACTGCACTGTAAGCTCAACATGCAGTTCCACTGCCTGCTCTGCTTTGGCAAAAAATATTGTAAAATGATCCATTATCATGCTATACCATTAACAGTATACCAAAACGCCATTATCACTGCAGTTCTTTACACAGTAAAATGTGATGGAGCTTGTGGTGGGTTGTCTTCCTTTTTGACTCCGTCCTTAAATGATGGCGTCGTGCTCTTCCTGTCTGAAAAGAGAGAAAACAAAAAAGCCATTTTGAAAGAAGTCAAAATGCATGTATCCATAGGGAATTGAATCTTAAATGGTTGATCTACGTCAGTTTAGTAATTTTTATTTCCAATTTTCTATGCCAGATTTGTTATTTTTATCCCAATGTGGCATGCTGAATCATATTACGACAATGCAGTCACCATCACTCCTCCTGTAATAACTTGTGCTTTATGTTTATTTTTCTCAGACTTCAAAAACAAGCTATTTTCAAATGTATCAAATTGTACAATGAGAGAATGTCATGTTTGTTTTTTTTTTTCAAATGCTGAAAACTGATCTTTCTTTCAAAATGGTGAAGTTTTACTTCACAGTGCAGTGCTCAGGGACCAACTCCAGTTCAGAGGTCAGGGTCAGGGGCAGGAGTGTGCCTCATCCAGGGGTGCACAACAAGGGCCGATCCGTTTCAGGATTTTGTGCCATCTGCTCTTAAATGATTTAATCGACTCAATCATATCTTATATGACATCTATGAGTACCGGCTACAGCTGCAGACTGCAAGTGTATCCTAATGATTTTACTGTGCTCAAGTACAGGCTTGAACCAGGGAAATTTATAGAGCTGTCACCAAATTTAAAAACAAGGTTTTTAAACGAGACGTTACATGCGTGTGTTTGGGTAATGATCACGTGTTGAATGCAGTGTCTGACGTTACATGCGTGTGTTTGGGTAATGATCACGTGTTAAATGCAGTGTCTGACGTTACATGCGTGTGTTTGGGTAATGATCACGTGTTGAATGCAGTGTCTGACGTTACATGCGTGTGTTTGGGTAATGATCACGTGTTGAATGCAGTGTCTGACGTTACATGCGTGTGTTTGGGTAATGATCACGTGTTGAATGCAGTGTCTGACGTTACATGCGTGTGTTTGGGTAATGATCACGTGTTGAATGCAGTGTCTGACGTTACATGCGTGTGTTTGGGCAATGATCACGTGTTGAATGCAGTGTCTGACGTTACATGCGTGTGTTTGGGTAATGATCACGTGTTGAATGCAGTGTCTGACGTTACATGCGTGTGTTTGGGCAATGATCACGTGTTGAATGCAGTGTCTGACGTTACATGCGTGTGTTTGGGTAATGATCACGTGTTGAATGCAGTGTCTGACGTTACATGCGTGTGTTTGGGTAATGATCACGTGTTGAATGCAGTGTCTGACGTTACATGCGTGTGTTTGGGCAATGATCACGTGTTGAATGCAGTGTCTGACGTTACATGCGTGTGTTTGGGTAATGATCACGTGTTGAATGCAGTGTCTGACGTTACATGCGTGTGTTTGGGCAATGATCACGTGTTGAATGCAGTGTCTGACGTTACATGCGTGTGTTTGGGTAATGATCACGTGTTGAATGCAGTGTCTGACGTTACATGCGTGTGTTTGGGTAATGATCACGTGTTGAATGCAGTGTCTGACGTTGCATGCGTGTGTTTGGGTAATGATCACGTGTTGAATGCAGTGTCTGACGTTACATGCGTGTGTTTGGGCAATGATCACGTGTTGAATGCAGTGTCTGACGTTACATGCGTGTGTTTGGGTAATGATCACGTGTTGAATGCAGTGTCTGACGTTACATGCGTGTGTTTGGGTAATGATCACGTGTTGAATGCAGTGTCTGACGTTACATGCGTGTGTTTGGGCAATGATCACGTGTTGAATGCAGTGTCTGACGTTACATGCGTGTGTTTGGGTAATGATCACGTGTTGAATGCAGTGTCTGACGTTACATGCGTGTGTTTGGGTAATGATCACGTGTTGAATGCAGTGTCTGACGTTACATGCGTGTGTTTGGGTAATGATCACGTGTTGAATGCAGTGTCTGACGTTACATGCGTGTGTTTGGGCAATGATCACGTGTTGAATGCAGTGTCTGACGTTACATGCGTGTGTTTGGGTAATGATCACGTGTTGAATGCAGTGTCTGACGTTACATGCGTGTGTTTGGGCAATGATCACGTGTTGAATGCAGTGTCTGACGTTACATGCGTGTGTTTGGGTAATGATCACGTGTTGAATGCAGTGTCTGACGTTACATGCGTGTGTTTGGGTAATGATCACGTGTTGAATGCAGTGTCTGACGTTACATGCGTGTGTTTGGGCAATGATCACGTGTTGAATGCAGTGTCTGACGTTACATGCGTGTGTTTGGGTAATGATCACGTGTTGAATGCAGTGTCTGACGTTACATGCGTGTGTTTGGGCAATGATCACGTGTTGAATGCAGTGTCTGACGTTACATGCGTGTGTTTGGGTAATGATCACGTGTTGAATGCAGTGTCTGACGTTACATGCGTGTGTTTGGGTAATGATCACGTGTTGAATGCAGTGTCTGACGTTACATGCGTGTGTTTGGGCAATGATCACGTGTTGAATGCAGTGTCTGACGTTACATGTGTGTGTTTGGGTAATGATCACGTGTTGAATGCAGTGCCGCGTTTGACGCTTACATGGTGCTGTAGCGCACTTCCGGTCGGGAGCAGGACAGCCGGTATCCCAGGAACACCGTGAGCATCATGGCCAAGGTCAGCACCACGCCTCCCACGAAGCTCCCGGTGTGGAACGCCGCGTCTGTGCAGGTGTGCACCGTGGGGCCGGCGTGACCTGTTCAGACACGGCAACCGTCACCGGGCGGGGCTGCACTCAGTTCACGCCTTTCACACCTGTTTAGTCCTGTTCACTCCTGTTTAGTCCTGTTCACTCCTGTTCACACCTGTTTAGTCCTGTTCACTCCTGTTCACACCTGTTTAGTCCTGTTCACACCTGTTTAGTCCTGTTCAGTCCTGTTCACTCCTGTTTAGTCCTGTTCACTCCTGTTCACACCTGTTTAGTCCTGTTCACTCCTGTTCACTCCTGTTTAGTCCTGTTTAGTCCTGTTCACTCCTGTTCACACCTGCCTCGCACACTCATTATTACGTTATTATTCATTTAAACGCTGATCCCACAGCACTTTCAACAAAACAGAACGCCAACTGAAGCTGTACGTAAAAAGTGATGTTTTTGATGAAAGTGGATGCTTCTGGTAAAATTGGTGGGATTTTCTAGGTAATTCACTGGTGTCTAAGTGGTTAAAAACAACATAAAGTTTGAAATGAAATGCTTGCGTCAAGAGTCATTTCTAAATATTAATTTACAGTGAAGGCGACACCAGATTGCTCTTTACACCCCCATTTAAACTCAACATACTTTAAAAAAAAAATATGCTTACTATCCTGTGCATTGGGTGCAAAATGCAACAGAGACTGCGTGTATTTCATCAGGCATTTCCCCACCGACCCCACTTTATTTTCAAATTCAATAAAAGGAAAATGTTTTCCAAAATTGACGGATGACTGACACAAATGGTCGAAAAAGATACTATCCCAAAACAATACATTTAATTATTTACGCCTAATGTTTTAGCGTTTACTGTTTTCCAATACTTGTAACTGCCTGAAGCATTTACGTTCAAATATGCTGGCTCGTGCATTTGAGAAGCAGTCCCACCTGTAGGGAAAGGAAGGGATTCCGTGGTTCCCGTGGTAGTAGTTTGGACGGGCGTCACTCTGAGAGAAACAGCGTCCGGCCTGGTGACATGGCCTGCGGGTGTAGGTGTCCGCACACCTGTAAATGACACACAAGATGTGTCGGTGAGAGAGATCACCTGCATCGCCGGAGCCACTTGAGTGTCACGACTGCCTTACATTACATTACATTAATGGCATTTGGCAGACGCTCTTATCCAGAGCGACGTACAATTGATTAGCAGGAGACAATCCTCCCCTGGAGCAATGCAGGGTTAAGGGCCTTGCTCAAGGGCCCAACGGCTGTACGGATCTTATTGTGGCTACGCCGGGATTCGAACCACCGACCTTGTGTATCCCAGTCCTTTACCTTAACCAGTACCTTAACCAGGCCGCCTTCGCTCGCCTTCAACAGACGAGGGATTTCTCCACAACACGCGATCGTGACTGACTGTGTGAGACGGGCGAAATCGCGTGAAACGTTACGAATGTTGTGTTTATGTTGAAACGGATGCGAAATCATCGTTATTTTGTTTGTTGAAAATTATGTTTAAGTGGGGAAAAAATCTAAATGCATATAGCAATAGCCTTCAGTCCAAAATGCTACATTTCTAAAATGTCAGATTGATAGGAAATCATGTTTATTTATGGTGAAATAAATGAATAGATAGATATTTGTTTCCCATTATTAGAAAAAAAATATTAAAATATACGACTACTGAACCCAATGTAAAATTTAAAATACACAACATAAAACATTTAAAAATATATATATTTGAATCTAATTGTGTGATGCCAATTGATAGAGAATCATGTTTATGACAACTATGGTGAAATAAATGAAATAAAATACATTTTAACACTTTTATGATCAAAAATGTGTTTCCCTGGAAAATGAAAAATACATAAGGCTATAGTCATATGTCCTACGAGTGATAAAGGCAAAAATATTTTTTATCTCATGTTTTGATGAAAATGGATAGGGAATCATATAGTACAACCAAGCTGAAATAAATGAAAATAAACACATTTTAAGACATTTAAAATCAGAAACATGTTTATGAAAAATACATAAGACTATATAGTTTTATGTCCAAAAAGTGATAAAAGGCAAAACTCGTTTTTGTGATGCAAATTGATTCGGAATCTAGTTTATGTGAACTATAGTGAAATAAATAAATGAAAACCCATTTCCAGACTTTTATGAGCAATGTATGCTGGGATAGGCTCCAGCCCCCCTGCGACCCTGTTCAGGATAAGCAGGTGAAGATAATGGATGGATCAATGGATGTATGTATGGGAAATCAAGTTTGTTTTCCAACTGTGATCAAATAAATAGATTTCTAGATACTGAGTGGAAAAACACTGTAAATACACAGTGAGGTAGACACTTTATTAGGTAGACCTGTACACCAGCTTGTTAATGCAAATATTTAATCAGCCAATTATGTGGCAGCAACTAAATGCATAAAAGCATGCAGATGTGGTCAAAAGGCTCAACTGTTTTTCAGACCAAATATCATAATGGGGAAGAAATGTGACTTTGACAATGGAATGATTGTTGGTGCCAGAGAAAGTGGTTTGAGTGTCTCCAAAGCTGCTTATCTCCCGGCATTTTCATGTACAACAGTCTCTAGAGTTTGCAGAGATTGGTGCGAAAAACAAACAAAGTGAGCAGCAGTACTGTGGGCAGAAACGTGTTGTTAATGAGAGGTGACAGGAGAAGGGCCAGAAGCTGACAGGAAGGTGACTGTAATGCAAATAACCACACTTACAACAATGGTTTGCAGTGTTTAACAAAACGTCAAAAATCTAAGTGGATAGGCTACAGCAACAGAAGACTTGCATCTAAAAAATGTCTAATGAATACCTAATAAATTGCTCACTGAGTACACATACTTATGTTAAAAATGTGAAAAGATATTTTGTTACAGATGTACATTTATTCAGATGGATAGGAAAGCAGGCACTGGAGAGCCAGTTGGCCATCAGAAACCGTTTACAAATATCTACAGTACCCTTCTGTACACACACATACACAAAAAGGTCCAGGACCCAATTGAAAACACACACGAAACGGATAATAAAAAATAAAGTGACAAATGCAGTAACGCTACAAAAACTGCTGGTGGCACGCTCCGTCTTTGGTACATCCAAGCAGAAAGTAGCCTATCTGAGAGTAGCGATAAGATCTAGGCCATACAAACTGATTTCTGGCTGTATTGATTCTCTATATGCATCGTTGTGCAAATCGCCTGGAAAATATTAAAAGTGGTATCGTAAGCTATACGCTACAGCAAAGTGAACATGTTAAACTTTAAGGTGAAAAACACAAACCCGAGAATCGAAGTGAATATGAATATTCCTGTATTTACGTCATACAATGTCACCTAAACGTAGACTTCCGTTAAATCTTTCCACGTAAAATGTGTACTGACAAGCAAGTATAGTAACTCATTATATCACACCATATATTCGCGTGCAGTGCTCGACGGCGTATAAATAGTGACGTTCCACATTAACCATGGAAACAACACTTAGGTACCGATATACTTGTTGATATCATGGATGCAGGGTAGATCCAAACAAAAAAGACATCCATCATACAATACGCGACAAAAGTATTTTCATATTATTGGTAGCCTACTTACCACATGTCACGTTCGTTAAAAAACAAGTCAGTAATGCTGAACAGCGTAAAAAACATAGCGCATTAAAATCCATTTTGTGGACAACTTCAGATGGTTCTGGTTGAAAGAGTAAAAATACGGACTTTTCGGAAAATAGTATCGTCACCTATTGCTACAACACGAATACTCAAAATAGATTGAACGAATGTTTAGGCTTGGCCATTTTGTTTAAAAAAAAAAAGTTTACCCCATTAAAAACGGTGCCGATGGCAACAGAATTTTAGGCAGGCTCACCATAGGTCTGGCATTCTTAACTGACACGAAACATTAACGTTACACGTCTCAACATGGACTTCGCCGCGTCCAACTCTGCTACACTATCTCTAGCCTACTTTCGACCCCCTTGACAGACAGTGGAGGGGGTGGTAAAACATTTTGGCCGACGTAGTAATATCCCGCCCCCTAAGTTTAGGCACGGAACTAGGGGGACAACTCTAATAACGGGAAGGTAAATTGTCACAAATTTCAACCAGAGCCCCATTTAGAGACTGGGATAGATGTTTGTAGGCCTGCAGTACTATGTACAAAAAATACATAAATAAATGAACATATTTTCTGAAAGCATGATTGAATGCTTACTCTAAACCACATCATACCGGCTACAGGAAAAACTAAAGTTATTCTGGACCATATAGCATGCATTTGGTGACTATTCGCATAACTATTTTACAACCCATTTACAGAAGCATAATAACTGACAATAGCTGGATAACTGCATAATGCCCAGAACCTTTCCAGATTTGGAACAGGGACTAAAGTAAAAAGATGACACTGCAGTTATCCAGCAAACACCACAATACTGCTTTGAAACATCTGAATTAGTTAATGTGATGAATTAAAAGGACATTGTGAATACATGTGTGAGAAGCCAGTCATGGAGAGTTGCAGTCTGTTGGCTTTGGGCATATTCCAGCACAAATTATTCATTTAAATAATTGGCTAAATAATCCATAAAACTTGTTCTCAATGACGTAACTTAGACAGAAGAGAAAACACAAATACCCATCAGACACTGCAGCCCTCCAGGACTTGAGTTGGTCATCCCCCCGTTTTAGCCTACATTTTTCCATGCAGTACAAAGCCTTTCCATTAAACATCTTTGGGCACGGTAAAGTGGAACAAAAATAATTTAAAATCAGCTTACAAAAACAGAAAAAGATTACTCAAAGTTGTGAATGGAAAGGTGTAAGCTGGATAATTTCCCCGACTAAAACCTGGAATGCGCCCAAATTTGGAAGATGGACCATAGAGCCGAGTTTTACAGTGCCATTATCAAGCAAACTCAGTTATCCTGCTTCATGATACAGCTCCCAGGTTTATTATAGAACATACTCCTGGTCTTCTTAGGTCAACCCCTTCTTGGTATAGATTTATGCTAGTGATATACAGGGATATTCTTTAACATGGTTGTAAGCAAACTTGTACCATAGGTATTTGGTTTCTAAAAACAGCTCTGTACTGATAGTAATACATGAAAATGTAAGTGACTATACATTAAGATTGAAAAGATGTAATAACATAAAGATATTTATGTTACACTGAATAAGACATTAGCTAACATTAATTCTACTGAAGATTTTGCTTTGTGAACTTCTGAAATGCACATATTCCAAAGTGAAAAAGAGAACAGGATATTACATATGGATTTCAGTTTAGCTATGCCTCCGATCCTCTAGCCTACTGGTGCCATATTCTTAGTAGCCACATTTCCTGTGTAATTGTCCAAATCCAGTTTTCCTTTGAAGGAGCAGTTTCCTGCAGAACAGAAATTATTTTAACAGCGGCATCATTACTTCTTTATTATGAATACTCAAAGACAAAAAATGTCTGCACAAGTTATACATCACATTAAACACTTAGGCTAATCGTGTTCAGTACAAAATAAAATATTAACTACATTTTTTTTCACAGAAGTATAAATATAATCTTCTGAATCATATGATTTATCAAAACATATTTTACATTTTTTTGTACAAAGCACAATATAAGCTGTACATTCAATAATATATAAAATACAGTGGAACCAAAAGTTGAATCAGCATCGAGGGGCTCTCGGTCTGTCTCTTCCCAAAAACAGCCATACAAATACAGAAACTCTTTACAGGAACATCACAATTACAAAATGAGGCCAAAACAAACAAAACTCAACCGATATTTAAGATTAAGAAATGTCATACATTTTCTTGGACATTTCCAATGGACAACTTTTAGTAGTAGTAATGCTTTCATTCAGTAAACCTATGAATTCCTACTGATAATTACTACCGTAAACTACTGCAGAATTGTTCCAACTTACGCTGTAATCTGTCCCGTACTGTTGCAATATGATATGTGATTGACATTTTCTAGCATGTTATGCTACGAAGACCAGTATGACTGGAGGATTATATTAGGAACTGATTCACTATGGAGCTTGTATCACCCTTGCAAAGTTCAATTATGATTCAATGCGCTATGTCCTTAATATCAAAAGAATATCTAGCAAGAATACCTAATACCTGCCAAGAATATTACAAATACCTAACATTTCCCTCTCATCCCCCATCATGTAATAACCATTGTGCGTCTTTTAAAAAGACATTGATAAGCTCAAGGTGATAGCTTAAATGACCTTTGCCTCATTCCAGTGCTAAAGATGAGATTCACAATCGGAATAGACATGGGCAAAACTTCACGATTTCACCATTTCTGAAGCATGACATAGCATCTTCACAAGCACTCCGCAGACATTCATAAGTGCTAATGTCAATAAATGGCAATTGGCATGTGGAGTGTGTCAATGACATGTCACAGTAAAGTCACTTGCTGAATCAATAGTGAGATAACATGCCTTGATTATGAACAGGCGTTCATAAATTATCTAGGGCCAATTAACTTGTTCTATAGAACTTGTGAAGGACCATTCAAATAAAGTGTTACTGAAATATATTAAGATTACTGCTCAGATTAAATAAACATAGATGCCTAAAAAGAGCTAAAGAACAATTTCATAATCACTACAGAATCATTCATGAATGGACTGTCAATCACTGAACCTACTCATAATGACTCTTTTGCACTTACTGTGCAAAGAATGTTTTACTGAAATGTATGAATATATGTATGAGGTATTAGTCCAGATTTAACCCTCCTATTATGTTAAGAGTTTATGACCACTTTTATGTTTGGGGTCAAATTGACCCAAACAGTTGAAATAAATTATTGCAAAAGAAACATTTTGACACTGTGTGTCGCCTTCTTATTGTCTCCAAAATGACTAGCCTTTTATCCATAAATATTAAATATCTGTGAGGAACATCTCATTTTAGAGCCTGAGTGAAAGTGAAAGTTTGGCACCTGTATGGGAAAGTGCCACTAGAATTATCCACAAAGATTTTCAAAATAATAGTTTTTTTTTTTTTTTCTTGATTAAAATAAAAATGGTTGTACATTTTCTGACATTTTATACAGTTACAAAGGGTTAACATAAGCCCATACAAAACATGCAAAGTTGGTACAGGGCTTCCGAAAACAAAGCATAACATTTATTGCATGTTATTCCCACCGAAATAGAAAATAGAAAAATCTTACAGTATCAATATAAAAAGGGTTAAGTAGTTTTTAAGAGATGTCAAACACTGAATGGGTCAAATTGACCCCCAAACATAATAGGAGGGTTAATAAGCAAGCAGGCCTAAATAAGAACTTTATTTAACACTGAGTAACTTCAGAAAATTATACTGCTTTGGAGCCAATTCTTCTTACTATGGTTAATTTAGAATACAATATCATCAAAACATCCTTAGGTTGAACAGTTGGTTCTAGCATCGTCCAAGGAAGGGAGGGTTTCCTGGCACAATAGTGACCTCTACTGGTCAATCAGACGCCAACATTTGTGCCTGTTAAGTGACACACTGCAAAAATGACCGTCTTAACAACCATCTTGTCTTAAATATTAACTTATTTCAAGTTAATGTTTGCTTGACAAGTGAAATTTGAAGTCGAAATGGCTTACCTCATTGGTAATATTTTCATCTTATTTAGCAAAAAGGTAAAATAAGACTAAGTCTCAACATAAGACTAAAATACATGTTTTGTTTTTTTGGTGATTTTTGCAGTACATGTGCCACCCTCTAACTAGTCTTTTCAGCAGCCGCTCACACACACACACACACACACACACACACACACACACACACACACACACACACACACACACACACACACACACACACACACACACACACAAGCATGCACAAAAGCGCATGTGCATACACATACACATACACATAGTTACCAACAAAATAAGAAAAAAGTATTTTGTACATGGATTCTGTGTTCATTTACATTAAGTGTGCTACAAACAGAGACAGGGCAAGTACCTTCACCATTTATGACGTCTCTGAATCAGCCAGTTGATGCAGAGTTTACATGAAGATCCCAAGGAGCTTAAACAATGACAAGTGCTAAGAACAATTACCAAATGTGCCAGAAAAACACAGTTTGGACACCTCAGCTTGCAGGAGCTTTCTGGGCTGTGACTAGGCCAAAGAGGTGAGGATCACATTGAAAAAAGCAGAAGCAAGACAGTGTAACAAACCATTTCGAACATCATCCAAGGATTGCTTTCAGCCATAACTTACAATACAGATAAAATATTAAAATGAAATGCATAACTTCCACAGGAACAGAGAAATCAAATATAATTTAATACCTTATGCATGTTTCTGTAATATTTCCATGACTAAAACATTTGGTTTACAATGACAACAGCAACGATAGCAACAACAAAAAAAAGCTCTTAAAACCACCGTGTCCCTTTAGTAATTCCAAACTTTTCCCTACATAAAGACGGATAGTACATCATCGTTCGTGGATACGATCTTTGTTTCTTGACAAAGGAGTATGGTGTGCATCACCATAGATCTTGACGGGTATCTCCACCTGTGACTCAGGACTGACTGCCCAGAATCTCATCCAGGTTAATGTCCTGCATCCAGTCGTCATTACTGGGCCCGGACTTGAGCAGGGAGTCGATGAAGTCAGAGTCAGTATTGATCCCTGGGACAGTGTTGTCGCCCTCTTGGAGGAAGTCGAAGGTGAGGGTCCCCGTGTTGCCGCTTTGGTAGGGGCGGGGGGGATTGTGGGCGGCAGGGGAGGAGAAGTTTCCGGAAGGCGTTGCCTGCAGCGGCGGGCCTGGATTCAGGGTGGGAACGCCGGGAATTCTGGGCGGGCAAAGTCTGGACGCAGGGTTCCGACCTGCTTCGGTGGATTGGCCGTTCAGGCCCAGACCAATGTCTGGGGCGATCTGATTGGGCACGGCCATCGGGGGCCTGTGGGTAAATTTATGACTGCCCATGTCGTTCTTCCCGCCGGGATGAGGAGGCAGGGTGTTGGGGTACCTCCTGATGTCCTGCGCGAGACCATCCTTCGGTCCTTGCCCCCAACTCGTGGGTACCCCCATAGAGGAAGCGGTCATAACGCTGCCCAATCTCGGTCCAAGGATTCTAGAAACTTCCTGGGCCGCCGTGGGCCTGACGTGCTGGCCGGTCACCATGGTAACGGATCCGAAGGCCATTCCCGGGTTGCCAGGGAACCTGGGTTTGTTTGGGTTCAGTCCCATCGGGTTCTGGGCGCAGTGCTGCTGCAGCTGGTTCACACCGGTTTGGCTGTAGCCGCCATTTTGGGGCTCAAATCTCCTGTCGCTTGGAGGTGGCGCCATTTTAGGAGGCTGACCAGTGGCAAGCTGGCAGGAGCTGGTCTGAAGGGCATTCTGATTGGTCAGGGTGCTTGTCAATGACTGGGAGGAGCTAATGCACAGAGGAAGCCCTCCTATTGGAAGAAATTTTTTAAAAATGTTATATATATTGCACATAGATCAACACACAGACAGACAGACAGACAGACAGACAGCAACATTCCTCGCTTTAAAACAACAGGGTTAAATCAACTAATGGTGTTAATACTATTCCAAAAGGCACAACACCAACTCTATTTGAGTTAACAGCACTCTATGGGTGAGTTTACACTGTGTAGATGAGAAATGACTGAATGTGTGAAATCAAGAAACCTGGGTTGAAAAACACCTTCAAACATTTAAAATTACATGGTGCTACAATTTGAATACACATCTGCAGACCCCCTTGTATTTTCAACATAACAAAACAAACACAATAATATGAAGCAATATTTTTTTTCTATTGGTGAAAAGCGGTCTCTTAAAATGGTCAGTAATCTCATGGAATTTTAGCTAAATTTTTACATTGTCTTAAGGGTTCAAGTATTGCAAAGTATTGGACCATGGTCTGGAAATATCTCACTGACTCATGTACTCTCTCTCAATCTCTCTTTCTCACACACACACACACACACACACACACAGTTAATACCTGTGTACAGACTGGTCTGTGGTACCGTCGGCACATTCCTCCGGGGCTGCTGCTTGTAGTCTGGAGGCGGCCTTGTTAAATGTCGGCTCAGCTGATCCTGCGGACTCATTTTATCCTGAAACGCGAAACAAACGCACAAGGTCACAGACTTCATCAGACAGACCCTCTCCCACTGAAACCTGAAACGCAAATGGAAACGTCGGAGACATAGCACCGTAAAACACATTTCTCTCTGATAAGGGTATGCATAATGCCACCTTTTAATGCACACTTTTTTTAAAAGTGTCTGGCTTTTGCTCAATTTTCCTTTCTGCTACTCAGTAAAGCGACAGTTCTCAACAAAAAGTGCTATACCAGTAAAATGGATTTGATTTGATTTGAATACTGACAGAGGCAGTTACATAAAAGAGAATGAAATGAAACATGGTGCAGTAACAGTACAGTCATTTAAGAATATATCCAGCTGTGTCAAGCTTTAACATGGCTGCACACAATAAGTATGTGAATAATGCAGACAATGACTGATGCTCCGATCAATTAATACACAAGCCGAAATCTTTGCGTGATTTTTTTGTTTCCACTTGCACCATTAAAATGAGATTAAGGAACTTTAATGATATGAGTGTGAGTATCGATTGTTTGTGGCCTTATACTAACACACCTGCTAGCCTGTAGCTCTGTTTAAGCACAGACATCTTACTTTGTTACAGTTAAATAACACATGACGACACTGCTGGCAGCCGATAGTTGGCTGTTACTGTAAATCTCACCGAGTCGTTGAGGGGTTTCTGTGGCTGGGGCATCGGCCGGTGGACGGGCTGGGTGTTCAGCCCAGGGTTCTGCGGCCCGTTTGGAGGCGGGGGCTGCTGCTGTGGTTGGCCGGGGATGCTCAGGAACGTGCTGACTGTGGAAAGATGTGGCCCAGGGGGATTCTGGGAGAGAAATGAACAAACAAAGGAAAAAACAAAACACAAATATTAATTAGAGGCTTTCAGGCCGCTAATTTGCACATCCTGTTTGCTTATGGTAAAAGCCCACCGAAACCAAATTGTTTCAATCAATTTGAATAATGGAATATCTGTGTGTATTAAATATGAACTGCACTAGGGTGGGAGAAACGATTTATGCGAGAGAAATAGAAGTGTGCAGTGTGTAGGTTTGTCCACCAGAGGGTGGCCTTCCCTCGCACAAACACGGCTTCAAAGAAGGCCTCGGGTCAGAGAGATTACATTGTCCCAATAGAATGTGGTTCAGTGATGTCTTTCCCACAAAGGTACTGGAGGGAGAAGCTGAAACAAATAATACTCTGTGTGTGTCTGAGTGTAAGAGAGAGTTTAAGCGTGTGTGTGTGTGTGTGTGTATGTGTGTGTGCGCATGAGTGTGTGTGTCTGTGTGTGCCTGTGTAAGTGTGTGTGTGTGTGTGTGTGCGCGTGAGTGTCTGTGTGTGCCTGTGTAAATGTGTGTGCGTAAGTGTGTGTGTGCGCGTGAGTGTGTGTGTCTGTGTGTGCCTGTGTAAATGTGTGTGCGTAAGTGTGTGTGTGTGTGTGTGTGTGCGAGTGTGTGTGTGCGAGTGAGTGTGTGTGTCTGTGTGTGCCTGTGTGTGTGTGTGCGCGTGAGTGTTTGTGTGTGTGTGTGCCTGTGTAAATGTGTGTGCGAATGAGTGTGTGTGTGTGTCTGTGTGTGCCTGTGTAAATGTGTGTGTGAGTGTGAGTATGAGTGTGTGCATGTGTGGGTGTGTGTTGGCATGTATGTGTGAGCGCATGAACGTGTGTATATGTGTATGTGTCTGGGTGCGCATGTGTATGTGTGCATTTATGTGTGTCTGCCTATGTGTGTGTGTGTGTGTGGGAGCACATGAGCACGTGCATGCGTATGCGTGTGTGTGTGTGTGTGTCCGTTTCCCCGAAACGCAAACTCCTTTCCACTTAAATGATTATGACAAGGGTGGAAAGAATCCCAAAGAAAGCAGGGAAGTTTCCTTTCACAGAGTTTGTATCTGGTGTCAGGAGTACCTTGCTATAACAGGCACCCAATCGCTGTTCACTGTGGACTTTCAGAGAGAGAGACAGACTGGCCTGTGTCTACGCCCATGTCTGAAACTACATATGATTAAGCCTGCTCCTGCTAACCAAACACGCGTGTGACCTCGCAAGTCTATGCTTCAAACATTAAAGAAAGGATGAATTACCAAGGGTTTTTTTATACTTCAGAGGTTTAAAGGTTTTTTTATTCATATATATGTGTTCCATACTGTATCAGCATAATTTACAGCTGAATCTAGTCAGACCTTCCAATTCCCGTAGAGATCCCTTCAAATGCAGAGAGTTTTAGTATCGCTTGCAGGACAACCTGAAAATAAGATATCTAGACGGATGATGTTGATGGGTCGCAGACATCAGGAAGTCATGACATGCAAAGGATATGCAACCATATACAAAACATGACTCTTATTTGACATTGTTAATTTGTCTCTAACATTGAAATGGGGGATTACATATAAAAAGTGAATACCAGTGGTCACTTTAAAACTGCCACAAACAGCAGAAGAGCAAAAAAGCAGCCCTTCCTAAAGTCCACGAGGGCAGAGAACTGCTGGTTTTCCACCATCCCGTTACCTGGGAGTCGGGTGTGAAGGTGGCCTGGCGATTCAGGAGTGCTAATTCTACCCGAGAGGAAAAAAACCACAACCGGATTTGGATTTGAGGGCCAGATATTCCCGTCCTAGATAGTTCTGACTATACAAACTCGCGTGTGTATGTAATGTAATGTATGTGAAAGGCCATTAGAATAAAAGTCAGAGGACATGATTTATTTCACCCAAATGAATGCCTGGGTCACCCTGCATCATCCTTGGTGACATCAGCAGCTGGTAAGCAGGTTGAGTAATGAACACTTTCAGAATTTATAGCATATTCGTGAAAAAATATTTCTCAAGTATAGATCCATTTATTGAATTTACTTCCTCACAGAATGCATTCCACCACAGAGGTAAAGATGGCTGATGAATAAAACCATATGACAAAATGCATTTCCAATGGTCACATACAGTTTAGAGGCTGTGTTCTTGTGACTGCTTTTCACATCAAGAGCCATTTCAAAAGGCCCTGTAGGCTGCTGTTTCAGCACGGCCGTGATGGCGATAAGCTTGGTCAGAACAGTCCTTTATTCAGTTCCCATAAGGCAGTGTGTGGGCTAGCCGAACTAGGCCCCCAGTGGGTTGGGGGGGGGGGGGTCATCTCATAGCAATCCACACTAGGTTCATCAAATGATTCAGACTTCACCGGGAACAGAGGTCACGCCAATGAGTCATTAAATTCTAAGTCCCGCCACAGTGGCGCAATTTTTTTTCTTTTTTTCCCTTTAATCTTTTTTTTATATTACAGTCGACCACCCCCAACAAAGAACTGAACGAGCTGTGTTTCAGTCTCTTAAATCCTCTTGTAGTCGCAAACAAAAACCACTAACTAAATCAGTCTGCCTTACTGCTGAGGATTCAGACCACAATAATAAAATAAAAAGATAAGAGTCAAGAAAATAGATAGCAATACATTATAATCTAAATGTACACCAAAAATCAAGTCATCTGCAGCCTTTGAATTGCAATCAGACTTTACCTGACACTCCAGCTAAATATAAACATATAAAGTTGATGTTTATTTACTCCTTTTCTTACAAACAGTCCATTTTTATAGCTGAATATCTTAATGTAGCACTTCAGGTTAAGTACCTGGCTTATCACTGCAGTGGGAGTGTACTCGACAGAGAAGTGAACCCACAATCTTTGAATTATCAGCCCGTATCTAACGTGCAATTCTTTGCTGCGGTCTAGCTAAAGAACATTCCAGAAGGTCAGGATCCTTAAAGCCCAATATGTACTTTTCTCAAGGTAGCTGGATGAGGCGGGAGCCATGAAGGCTCTGTCTAGGTTTGTCTTCTGCTGCTCGGTGAGTTTGCCAAGAAGTGTGTTTAACATTAATCTTAACATGACACAGAACCATTTTGGGGTATCCCTGCCAGTCAACCCAGAGATAAACTCTATCACCTAACCCCAAAACCTAGGGATAAACTATCACCTAACCAGAGAAACCCAGAGATAAACGCTATCACCGAACCCCAAAACCTAGGGATAAACTATCACCTCACCAGAGAAACCCAGAGATAAACTCATCTAGCCAGAGTAACCCAGAGACAAACTATCGCCTAACCAGAGTAACCCAGAGATAAACTATCACCTAACCAGAGGAACCAGAGATAATATATCACCTAACGAGAGAAAGGAGATGAATATTTGCAGTGGGACAGAGCGGAGAGCAGAGCTTAGAGTGCAGATTTCCATGTTGAACGCCCAGAGAAGTAAAAAGACAAAATGAATGTGATGGTCACATAAGGCCAGATCACTGTAAACCCCACACTCGTTAACTTCATCTCTCTCATCCCTCGCTCACTTCACGCCTCTCGTCTTCCTCCTTTCATTTTGGCATTGCCAGAAAAAGTAGAACAAAAAAAAAAAGCGTGTTGAATGTGTAGATAATAAACTCCGGGTTTAGATAAGCCTTTCCGAGCTCTGGGGGACCTGAGGACCAATGAGAATGTTTCTTTTTGAACTGAGTGCAGTTAATTAGCCTTGCCTGAATTGTTAATGAACATACTGTACAAACCCCAATTTAACTTTTTATAGTTCATTCGATAGTCTTCTGCTGCAGGTCCTCTGAGGGAGAAATGGGCCTGCAGTGTTTGTGCACACCGGGAGTTAAAAGAAAGGGATGTTTTAAAGCTCAGTCGAGTTGTGAGTCTTTATATAGTAACAAAGATTGCGTTCAAGGCAATGCAGCTTTATGCATACAAACACCTACGCAAGTATGGAAAGATTAACATTGAACAGTGTAATGGCAACATTTAAATTTTTAATAGTTTTCAATTATTTTGAAAGATCTCATTGCCATGGTAAAATCCTTCCTCTGCAGTAGCTATTTGTGCCAACCAGCATTAAAGCTACAACATCACGGCTGAAGACTCAACCAACCATCAATCAGGAGATTATTGCTCCTCAACATCTATGAAGTAATATTTAGAAAGTGTACACATACTGGTACATGAATAGTTGTGGTTTTAAGGAAAATAATATACAAAAGGGCATTTCATTGAAGAATACTGGGTCTGTAATATGATTAGCCTCCTGCTACACACACACTTAATGCATCCTAAATGGCAATCAACCTTTCAATAAACAATGGTACCTTACATTACATTTATTTAGCAGACACTATTAACCAAAGATATACAATAAGTGCAGTGATGTTCAGAACAGAGCAGGTCGGATAAGGTAAAATTCACATAAAGTATTAAATGTGCAGCCATGAATATCAAGTCTACAACAGTTCACATGACAAAGATAAGCCAAGTCAGTAAGTATAGCACGTCAAACTAGAAGCATGGCATGATACAATAGACATATTAAGCAACTAAACTTAGATGGATACAAATGCAATGTGACAGTCCTACTGTAGATGAAAATACAAAGTCCAACAGGAGGGCTAGAAGATTAAGACGAGTGAAACGTGGCATAGATGAGTGATGATAGATTAGGCCACTACTGCAGGGGAGTATTGTAATGGCAGGCTACTTAATATGCCTGCTAATATTTATACAGTGTATTCCTATACAGTCTAAGTAACTTCAGCGCAGTCCATAAGTAATTGGACAGTGATACAAATTTGGCTTTTTGGCTCCAATGCAGCACACTGGATTTGAAAACAATGAACATGAGGTTAAAGTGGAGAATGTCCTTGTCAGCTCTATCTTGCAGGTATTCACATCCATATCATGTGAACCATGTGGGGACTTCAGTATTTTAAACAGTATAATATATTTTGGAAATAATATATTTTGGATATATTGGAAGAGTGGATTCTGGAGATGGCGGGACTTCAATGTCACAGACTTTGCTCTCAAAGAGAGCCATCGGCTGCAATGGACTTCACAGTCTGCTATGAATACACATACAGCCATTTCAATGTCATTTGAGCCCAAAATAAACATGTTACACAAAAAGAAAAACATCCTTAACACGGTAGATTAGTGCAGAAAGGCAATCTCAATAAACACGTGCTGGGGTAAAGAGCCAGCAATCAGATATTGCATTATTCTTTATGTTCTTTTCACGATACCAAATTCAACAATAGGAATAATTGCTTATCCTTACCATATTCAACCATAATTGGGATAATTTCTTTAGAATATCAAGCCACATTCACTATGATTTCTTCTGTTGCAACCACATCACTTTAAAGTTCCGGATGTGAATTAATGATAAAAGGGTATGATTATTTATTTATAAGGTCCTCTTAGCATCTGAGCCGGGTGCTCAGAGACTTTTTAACCCCTTTCCCTGCTTTTTCCACCTGATTCTCCAGGCTAGACTCTTCATTTGAGAACCCCCCTCTCAGATCATTTCATTTTTCCATCCATTTATTCAGTCTATTCTTGTAAAAATACAGTATATCTGTTACATTATCTGCAATAGGAGCAGCACAGAAACTCCATCTTAAACTTGTATTTAACACTGGCCTAATGGTTCTTTTTCTTATGAAATGGGGGTGTGGGGGGTGGAAGTTATCTTGATTGCCATTAACATTAGCATCCTCCAAACTTACATTCACAGAGCACAACACCTATGATAATGCTAGGATGTCTGCTAATAACCAACAGCCTGCAGCCTAGTGGCGAAGGTACATGACTAATCAATCAATCAGTCTAATCAATGGTAAGTCACTTTGATCAAAGGGTCAGCTAAATAACAAATTATTATTATTACAACTAAATAATACTAATAACCAATTCCCAAGGCTGTGGCTGTATGTGCCTGTGTGCCCCTTCCCCCCCAGCTGTGTCACTGTCAACTGCGATTAGATTCAAACTCCTCAGTCATCCCTTCTGCCCAGAAGAGCAGAATAGGTCCAGTGTGGAATAATAGTTTGATCCTGGTCAGGAATTAATTTCTAGAGACCCCCATTCTACACTCTCTTTGGGGGCGAAAGAAAAACAAAAACACAGGCTACACCAGGGACGTGGTGAGAAAAGGGATCGGAGGTTAACACGAACACACCGATGCCCATTGGCACTTTCCGAAAGGCAGTATAAGAACAACACATTCTCACCATTTAGCTAGGTATTTACAGGCCAATTCCTGTTTTAAGACCTCCGTCCATTAGCCAGGGTCAACGCTGAAACGCTCACGTTTGGCACAAAGCTCCGCTAATGTATAACTATTAACTCAAATAAGGAAAGACACAAATTGCGTCAATTGCCCCAGTAAAACAATGACAATAAAAGTGTCAGAGGGACTTCCTTCATTAATTAACTATTTCCTGGGGCTCTTCAAAGCCGTAAATGTGCCTTCATAAATAAGTGAAAATGATGCAGATGTGGAACATCTGTTAAAGTATTTTAAGAAAAACTAATGTAAACATATTTTATGACGAATATGTATCTTTTCTTTAATGACTTTGAATACGAGTAAAAATCTATAAATACCTACAAACTGTGCCCTGCACAGAATCATGAAATGGCCATCAGAAAATGACAGAAGGTTGCTTTCCGGAGTATTTTAGCAATTCCTGACGCCAGGCAGACTCGGACATAAGGGATGAAATAAGACGAGTATAAAAAGACACGGCTGAAATGAATCCCTCGCGTTGGGCAAAGAGGGACTAGAGTTGTGGAGTTTCTCTCGTGAGAAATCTTCTCCCCAGAGCGCCTGTGACTTCAGGGAGACCTGGCGCGGGCACATCTAAGCAAACACACGCTGTGTAAACAATGTCAATCACCGTGCTGACACCAAACATTTCCCAGAGAGAAACTCCAATCAGACTGCTGCGAAAACGCAATTATTAAGAGCTATTGCTCCGGGCAGGGGGGGGGGAGAAAGGAGATGTCTTTTTGCGGAGGACGGCACAAACGACCGCTAGCTAACTCCAGACGTCCCAAAAGGGAAAAAACATAAAAAGAAAACGTAGTTCCGTTATGGGAGGAATTCCGCACTTTGACAGCATGATGAAAGAGAAGGAAAGAGGCGCTATCGGGAACCGCATCTAACGGCCGTTTGGCTGCGGAATACCGAAGCACAGGAGGTGCAAATAGGGCCACACGTTTCTAGGAATTAAGGTAACGGCGCAGGTCACGCCCGAAAGCCTGAGAGGAGTCAAACGAACACGCAGCGAGTGCAGCTGAGTTCAGGTCCATACTGGGGAGGTCTCTCCTCGCTTTATTTATTCAGCCCAGGCTTTTGTTCTGGCTGGCTGACATGGTTTACATTTTCCACATCATCCATGTATACAGCTGGATACGTAGGCTACCAGAAATACTTCAACTTAAAGGACCAAGCTCAAGAAAAGAATAGTGCCCCACCCAGTGTTCAAATCTGCAACGCCTCACTTACTAAGTTACCTAACCACTAGTCTGAGCAGTCTTGATCCCTAAAAGCACCTGGAAAGCAAAGTTAACAGCGAGATTGATTTCCCACAATCTGATTGGTTCTATCACGCTTTTTAGTCAGCCTTACGCAATAGGGCATCAGGTGGCTTGAACTGCTACAGTAAGCCCAGACTAGGCCTACATGTGATCCTCAGAAGAAGCAATTGCCCAGACAGAAAATTAGAAGAAAAAAAGATCCACTGGATACCCAATTCCACTGATTAAAACATAATAACACAAACAGCGTTTTAAATGCCTTAATTACATGAAACGGACGGGAGATGAGAACATCACACAGGACCCCAGGAGACAGGGAAAATGTCTCCCATGAGGTGTCGGGGA